>NW_006797028.1:168493-168897 GCF_000442215.2 Lipotes vexillifer | reverse complement strand
CGGGAGGGGGAAAGAGAATGATAATTTACTGTAATAATTCATCTATGAGGTGAGGATCAAGTAAAGTGAATATGAGAGTTGCTTAAAGCAAGAATATATGGTTATGTACATGTATATGGTTATGTACTTGCTTATGTTCAAGAAGAGAAGTGAACTTCAGATAATTCCAAACTATTTAGATCATGTTCAAATGTAAACAGTAGGACTTCCCTGGTGGCGCAGTGGTTGAGAGTCCGCCTGCCGATGCAGGGGACACGGGTTTGTGCCCCGGTCTAGGAGGATCCCACATGCCGCGGAGCAACTAGGCCCGTGAGCCATGGCTGCTGAACTTGCGCATCCTGAGCCTGTGCTCTGCAACGGGAGAGGCCACAACAGTGAGAGGCCCACGTACTGCAAAAAAAAAA
>NW_006797028.1:145108-168483 GCF_000442215.2 Lipotes vexillifer | reverse complement strand
TAAAAAAAAAAAAAAAAAAAAGTATATATATAAATAGTAATCTACAGGACCTTTACAAAAAATTAAGCTTTCTGTTCTGAAGTATGTTTACCAACCTGTTCAAGACTTCATAGTCTAACTCTTCACTCAACATTTACTTCAATTAGACTTGTTTCTTATCCATTTGTCCAGGACAGTGGTACAAATTATGGATAGAACAGTGTTGTTCAAAGGCCTAAAATGACCTATCAATTTGAAAAGTGTTTATTCTGCATTAAAGATGTATGTTAAACCTGGCTTTCACCACTATCTATAATTAATCTTAGTATCGTATCGAGGGCATTTTTGCAGATGCCTCTTTGAAATAATCCATATTTTTAAGATCTAAATGGTACAACTTTTGACAGACATTCTTTCACAATTTTATTTTAAGCTGTTTTCACTTAAACTGTTTTCTCAGTATAGATACTTTCAGGGAGAATTGCGTATTATCTTTTGCTGAAAACATTTACAACTTTGTCTTATAGTTTTACATAATTCCTTCACTAGTTTTAGATAGTTTTCTAATGGAATACTGTATACATTTTCATAAGATCAAAATATAACTATTAATGAGAGAATCAGCAGGGTTACAAAACTAGTTCAAAACAGGATATGAAAATAGAAATTTTATATAAAGATCAAAAAAGAATGCTGAAATAATGTTGGTACGTTAGATACTGTACTGGCCAATACCCTACAGAATAAAATTAAACGTTGGGTTATCTCTTCAACCTAACAAAAATATAAATTATCTCATTTGATCTTTTTTTAAAAAATAGGAACGCTAATTTTAAGAGGTGTAAAATGTCTGGGCATATTCCTAATGAATAGAAAACAAAGTAAAGGTAACAAAGTCACATTTCGCTAGGGAGTGAGAGGACATTTATTGGGCTTATGCTCTAGCATGACATTAACAAATCACTAAATTGCCTTTTTTCCTTATTTACAGTTGTGAATATTTTTTATTAATAGTAATGTCATCTATTTTTGAAATTAGAGGGATTCTTCCAAACATATGCACAAAATACTAGAAGTAATTTTTTTTTTTTTTTTTTTTTTGCGGTACGCGGGCCTCTCACTGTTGTGGCCTCTCCCGTTGCAGAGCACAGGCTCCAGGCGCGCAGGCTTAGAGGCCATGGCTCACAGACCCAGCCGCTCCACAGCATGTGGGATCTTCCTGGCCCGGGGCACAAACCCGTGTACCCTGCATCGGCAGGCGGACTCTCAACCACTGCACCACCAGAGAAGCCCTAGAAGTAATTTTTAGTATATTTTATGGCCCTAACGTTGTCATTATTAACTATTCATTCACATTTTATTAATTATAATGATTAGCAGGTGATCATTGAACCAAATTCTTTCTCACATAACATACTATGACAGTTACACAGAAGACTATTTATTTATTCATTCATTCATTTATTTATAACATCTTTATTGGAATACAATGCTTTACAATGCTGTGTTAGTTTCTGCTGTATGACAAAGTGAATCAGCTATATGTATACATATATCCCCATATACCCTCCGTCTTGTGCCTCCTTTCCACCCTCCCTATCCCACTCTTCTGGGTGGTCACAAAGCACTGAGCTGGTCTCCCTGTGCATGCAGCTGCTTCCCAATAGCTATCTGTGTTAAATTTGGTAGTGTATATATGTCAATGCTGCTCTCTCACTTCGTCCCAGCTTAACCTTCCCTCTCCCTATGTCCTCAAGTCCTTTCTCTACATCTGCATCTTTATTCCTGTCCTGCCCCTAGGTTCATTAGAACCATTTTTTTTTTAGATTCCATATTTATGTTTTAGCATATGATATTTGTTTTTCACATTCTGACTTACTTCACTCTGTATGACAGACTCTAGGTCCATCCACCTCACTACAAACAACTCAATTTTGTTTCTCTTTCTGACTGAGTAATATTCCATTGTATATATGTGCCACATCTTCTTTATCCATTCATCTGTCGATGGGCACTTAGGTTGCTTCCATGTCCTGGCTATCGTAAATACAGCTGCATTGAACACTGTACACTGGTACATGCCTCTTTTTGAATTACGGTTTACTCAGGGTATATGCCCAGTAGTGGGATTGCTGGGTCGTATGGTAATTCTAGTTTTAATTTTTTAAGAAACCTCCATACTGTTCTCCATAGTGGCTGTATCAATTTACATTCTCACCAACAGTGCAAGAGGGTTCCCTTTCCTCCACACCTTCCCCAGCATTTATGTGTGTAGATTTTTTTTTTAAACATCATTATTAGAGTATAATTACTTTACAGCGGTATGTTAGGTTAGTTTCTGCTTTATAAAAAAGTGAATCAGCTATACATATACATATTTCCCCATGACTCCTACCTCTTGCATCTCCCACCCACCCTCTCTATCCCACCCTTCTAGGTGGTCACAAGCATCGCCCTGTGCTATGCGGCTGCTTCCCACTAGCTATCTATTTTACATTTGGTAGTGTATATATGTCCCTGCCACTCTCTCACTTAGTCCCAGCTTACCCTTCCCCCTCCCCAAGTCCATTCTCTACATCTGCATCTTTATTCCTATCCTGCCCTAGGTTCTTCATAACCATTTTTTTTTCTTTTTTAGATTCCATATATATGTATTAACGTATGGTATTTGTTTTTCTCTTTCTGACTTACTTCACTCTGTATGACAGACTTCAGGTCCATCTGCCTCACTGCAAATAACTCAATTTCGTTGCCCTTTATGGCTGAGTAATATTCCATTGTATATATGTGCCACATCTTCTTTATCCATTCATCTGTCGATGGACACTTAGGTTGCATCCATGTCCTGGCTCTTTTAAATAGAGCTACAGTGAACATTGTGGTACATGACTCTTTTTGAATTATGGTTTTCTCAGGGTATATGCCCAATAGTGGGATTGCTGGGTCATATGGTAGTTTTAGTTTGAGTTTTTTAAGGAACCTGCATACTGTTCTCCATAATGGCTACATCAGTTTACATTCCCACCAACAGTGTAAGAGGCTTCCCTTCCCTCCACACCCTCTCCAGCATTTATTGTTTGTAGATTTTTTGATGATGGCCATTCTGATTGGTGTGAGGTGATATCTCATTGTAGTTTTGGTTTGTATTTCTCTAATGATTAGTGATGTTGAGAATTCTTTCATGTGTTTGTTGGCAATCTGTATATCTTCTTTGGAGAAATGTCTATTTAGGTCTTCTGCCCATTTTTAGATTGGGTTGTTTGTGTTTTTGATAGTGAGCTGCATGAGGTGCTTGTAAATTTTGGAGATTAGTCCTTTGTCATTTGGTTCATTTGCAAATATTTTCTCCCATTCTGAGGGTTGTCTTTTGGTCTTGTTTATGGTTTCCTTTGCTGTGAAAAAGCTTTTAAGTTTCATTAGGTCACATTTGTTTATTTTTGTTTTTATTTCCATTTCTCTAGGAGGTGGGTCAACAAGGATCTTGCTGTGATTTATGTCATAGAGTGTTCTGCCTATGTTTTCCTCTAAGAGTTTGATAGTTTCTGGCCTTACATTTAGGTCTTTAATCCATTTTGAGTTTATTTTTGTGTATGGTGTTAGGGAGTGTTCTAATTTCACTCTTTTACATGTAGCTGTCCAGTTTACCCAGCACCACTTATTGAAGAGGCTGTCGTTTCTCCATTGTATATTCTTGCCTCCTTTGTCAAAAATAAGATGACCATATGTGCATGGGTTTATCTCTGGGCTTTCTATCCTTTTCCAATGATCTATATTTCTGTTTTTGTGCCAGTACCATACTGTCTTGACAATTGTAGCTTTGAACTATACTCTGAAGTCTGGGAGCCTGATTCTTCCAGCTCCGTTTTTCTTTCTCAAGATTCATTTGGCTATTCAGGATCTTTTGTGTTTCCATACAAATTGTGATATTTTTTGTTCTAGTTCTATGAAAAATGCCATTGGTAGTTTGAGAGGAATTGCCTTGAATCTGTAGATTGCTTTGGGTAGTATAGTCATTTTCACAATATTGATTCTTCCAATCCAAGAACATGGGGTATCTCTCCATCTGTTTGTATCTTCTTTAATTTCTTTCATCAGTGTCTTATAATTTTCTGCATACAGGTCTTTTGTCTCCTTAGGTAGGTTTATTCCTAGGTATTTTATTCTCTTTGTTGCAGTGGTAAATGGGAGTGTTTCCTTAATTTCTCTTTCAGAATTTTCATCATTAATGTATAGGAATGCAAGAGATTTCTGTGCCTTAATTTTGTATCCTGCTACTCTCCCAAATTCATTGATTAGTTCTAGTAGTTTTCTGGTAGCATCTTTAGGTTTCTCTGTGTATAGCATCATGTCATCTGCAAACAGTGACAGCTTTACTTCTTCTTTTCCGATTGGGATTCCTTTTATTTCTTTTTCTTCTGATTGCTGTGGCTAAAACTTCCAAAACTATGTGGAATAGTAGTGGTGAGAGTGGACCACCTTGTGCTGTTCCGGGTCTTAGTGGTAATGGTTTCAGTTTTTCACCATTGAGAACGATGTTGGCTGTGGGTTTGTCCTATATGGCCTTCATTATGTTGAAATAAGTTCCCTCTGTGTCTACTTTCTGGAGGGATTTTATCATAAATGGGTGCTGAATTTTGCTGAAAGCTCTTTCTGCATCTATTGAGATGATCATATGGATTTTCTCTTTCAGTTTGTTAATATGGTTTATCACATTGATTGATTTACGTATACTGAAAAATCCTTGCCTTCCTGGGATAAACCCCACTTGATCATGGTATATGATCCTTTTAATGTGCTGTTGGATACTGTTTGCTAGTATTTTGTTGAGGATTTTTGCATCTATGTTCATCAGTGATATTGACCTGTAGTTTCCTTTCTTTGTGACATCTTTGTCTGGTTTTGGTATGAGGGTGATGGTGGCCTCATAGAATAAGTTTGGGAGTGTTCCTCTTTCTGCTGTATTTTGGAAGAGCTTGAGAAGGGTAGGTGTTAGCTCCTCTCTAAATGTTTGATAGAATTCACCTGTGAAGCCATCTGGTCCTGGGCTTTTGTTTGTTGGAAGATTATTATTATTATTATTTTTTGCACTACGCGGGCCTCTCACGGTTGTGGCCTCTCCCATTGCGGAGCACAGGCTCTGGACGCGCAGGCTCAGCAGCCATGGCTTACAGGCCCAGCCACTCCACGGCATGTGGGTTCTTCCCGACCGGGGCACGAACCCGTGTCCCCTGCATCGGCAGGCGGACTCTCAACCAGTGCACCACCAGGGAATCCCTGTTGGAAGATTTTTAATCACAGTTTCAATTTCAGTGCTTGTGATTGGTGTTTATATTTTTTATTTCTTCCTGGTTCAGTCTCGGAACGTTTTGCTTTTCTAACAATTTGTCCATATATTCCAGGTTGTCCGTTTTATTGGCATATAGTTGCTTGTAGTAGTCTCTCAGATCCTTTGTATTTCTGCAGTGTCAGTTGTTACTTCTCCTTTTTCATTTCCAATTCTATTGATTTGAGTCTTCTCCCTTTATTTCTTGATGAGTCTGGCTAATGGTTTTTTTGTTTTTGTTTTTGTTTCTTGCGGTACGCAGGCCTTTCTGTTGTGGCCTCTTCCATTGTGGAGCGCAGGCTCCGGACGCGCAGGCTCAGCAGCCATGGCTCACGGGCCTAGCCGCTCTGCTGCCTGTGGGATCCTCATGGACCGGGGCATGAACCTTCATCCCCTGCATCGGCAGGCAGACTCTCAACCACTGTGCCACCAGGGAAGCCCTCTGGATAATGGTTTATCAATTTTTTTTATCTTCTCAAAGAGCCAGCTTTTAGTTTTTGATGTTTGCTACTTGTCCCTTCATTTCTTTCTTTTTTTTTTAAATTAATTAATTTATTTTTGGCTGTGTTGGGTCTTTGTTGCTGCTTGCGGGCTTTCTCTAGTTGTGACGAGTGGGGGCTAGTCTTCCTTGTGGTGTGCGGACTTCTCGTTGTGGTGGCTTCTCTTGTTGTGGAGCATGGGCTCTAGGCGTGCAGGCTTCAGTAGTTGTGGCACACGGGCTAAGTAGTTGTGGCTCGTGAGCCGTAGAGTGCGAGTTCAGTAGTTGTGGCACATGGGTTCAGTAGTTGTGGCTCGCAAGCTCTAGAGTACAGGCTCAGTAGTTGTGGCACATGGGCTTATTTGCTCCGCAACATGTGAGATCTTCCTGGACCACGGCTTGAACCCATGTCCCCTGCACTGGCAGGCAGATTCTTAACCACTGCACCACCAGGGAAGCCCCCTTCATTTCTTTTTCATTTATTTCTGTTCTGATCTTTATGATTTCTTTCCTTCTGCTAACTTTGGGGCATTTTTGTTATTCTTTCTCTAATTGCTTTAGGTGTAAGATTAGGTTGTTTATTTGATATGTTTCTTGTTTCTTGAGGTAGGATTGTATTGCTATAAACTTCCCTCTTAAAACTGCTTTTGCCATATCCCATAGGTTTGGGTCGTTGTGTTTTCATTGTCATTTGTTTCTAGGTAGTTTTTAATTTCCTCTTTGATTTCTTCAGTGATCTCTTGGTTATTTAGTAGTGTATTGTTTAGCCTCCTTGTGTTTGTATTTTTTACAGACTTTTTCCTGGAATTGATAACTAGTCTCATAGCATTGTGGTCAGAAAAGATACTTGATATGATTTCAGTTTTCTTAAGTTTACCAAGGCTTGATTTGTGACCCAGGATATGATCTATCCTGGAAAATGCTCCATGATCACTTGAGATGAAAGTGTATTCTTTTGTTTTTGGATGGAATGTCCTTTAAATGTCAATTAAGTCCATCTGGTCTAATGTGTATTTAAAGCTTGTGTTTCCTTATTTTTCTTTCATTTTGTATGATCTGTCCATTGGTGAATGTTGGGTGTTAAAAGTCCCCTACTATATTGTGTAACTGTCGATTTCCCCTTTTATGGCTTTTAGTATTTGCCTTATGTACTGAGGTGCTCCTATGTTGGGTGCATAAATATTTACAATTATTGTATCTTCTTCTTTGATTGACACCTTTATCATTTTGTACTGTCCTTCTTTTTCTTTTGTAGTAGTCTTTATTTTAAAGTCTATTTTTTCTGAAAAAGAGTATTGCTACTCCAGCTTTCTTTTGATTTCCATTTGCATGGAGTATCTTTTTCCATCCCCTCACTTTCAGTCTGTATGTGTCCCTAGGTCTGAAGTGGTCTCCTGTAGACAGGATATATATGGGTCTTGTTTTCATATCCATTCCTCCAGTCTGTGTGTTTTGATTTGGGCATTTATTCCATCTACATTTAAGGTAATTATCGATATGTATGTTCCTATTACCATTTTCTTAATTGCTTTGGCTTTCTTTTTGTAGGTCTTTTCCTTCTTTTGTTTTTCCTGCCTAGAGAGGTTCCTTTAGCATTTGTTGTAAAGGTGATTTGGCGGTGCTGAATTCTGTTAACTTTTGCATGTCTGTAAGGTTTTAATTTCTCCATCAAATCTGAATGAGATCCTTGCTGGACAGGGTAATTTTGGTTGTAGATTTTTCCCTTTCTTCACCTTAAATATGTCCTGGCACTCCCTTCTAGCTTGCAGAGTTTCTGCTGAAAGGTCAGGTGTTTACCTTATGGGGATTCCCTTGTATGTTATTTGTTGCTTTTCCCTTGCTGCTTTTAATAGTTTTTCTTTGTATTTAATTTTTGATAGTTTGATTAATATGTGTCTTGGCATGTTTCCCCTTGGATTTATCCTGTATAGAACTCTCTGCACTTCCTGGACTTGATTGACTATTTCCTTTCTCTTGTTAGGGAAGTTTTCAACTATAATCTCTTCATATATTTTCTCAGACCCTTTCTTTTTCTCTTCTTGTGTGACCCCTATAATTTGAATGTTGGTGCAGTTAATGTTGTCCCAGAGGTCTCTGAGACTGTTGTCAATTCTTTTTACTCTTTTTTGTTTATTCTGCTCTGCAGCAGTTATTTCCACTATTTTATCTTCTAGGTCACTTATCCATTCTTCTGCCTCAGGTATTCTGCTATTGAGTCCTTCCAGAGTATTTTTAATGTCATTTATTGTGTTTTTCATCATTGTTTATTTCTTCTTTAGTTCTTGTAGGTTCTTGTTAAATGTTTCTTGTATTTTCTCCATTCTATATCTGAGATTTTGGATCACCTTTATTATCATTACTCTGAATTCTTTTTCCAGTAGACTGCCTATTTCCTATTCGTTTGGTCTGGTGGTTTTTTACCTTCATCTGCTGTGTGTTTCTCTGTCTTCTTATTTTGCTTAACATAGTTGTTTGGTGTCTCCTTTTCACTGGCTGCAGGTTCGTAGTTCCTGTCATTTTTGGTGTCTTCCCCCAGTCGGTGAGTTTGGTTCAATGGCTTTTGCAGGCTTCCTGGTGGAGGGGACCGGTACCTGTGTTTTGGGGTGTCTGTGAACTTAGTATGACTTTTAGCAGCTTCTTTGCTAATGGATACGTTTGTTTTCCTGTCTTCCTATTGGTTTGGCATGGGGCCTCCAGCACTGGAGCTGCTGGCCATTAGGTGGAGCTGCATCTTAGTGTTGACATGGAGATCTCTGGGGGGTTCTTGCAGATTGCTATCACGTGGGGCCATTAGGTCTCTGGTGTTCCAATGTCCTGGACTCGGCTCTCCCACCTCAGAGGCTCAGGCCCGACACCTGGCCAGAGCACCATGGCCCTGCCAGCCACACAGCTCGGAGGAAAAGGAAGAAAAAAAAAAGAAAACAAACAAACAAACAGAACCCAAAACTAAATGGTAAATGCAAACTAAAGAGACAAAATCACAGAAAGAAACATGCACACACACTCATAAAAAGAAAACAATCAAAAAAAGAAAAGAAAAATGAACAGACAGAACTGTAGGACGAATGGTAAAAAGCAAACGTAAAGAGACAAAATCACACAAAGAAGCCTACACATACACACTCACAAAAAGAGAAAAAAAGGGAAAAAAAATAGTAAAATAAAAATAAGAAAAGGAAAAAAAAAGAAAAAGAAGAGAGCAACAAAACCAACAAACAAATCCACCAATGATAACTAGCACTAAAAACTAAACATAAAACCAGACACAAATCAGATGCAGAAAGGTAACCCCAAGTCTACAAGTGCTCCCCAAGTCCACAGCCTCAATTTTGGGTATTCCACAAATACAGGGTACCTCAAGTTGATTGTGGGGATTTAATCTGCTGTTTCTGAGGCTGCTGGGAGAAATTTCCCTTTCTCTTCTTTGTTTGCACAGCTCCTGGGGTTCCGCTTTGGTTTTGGCCCTGCTTCTGCGTGTAGGCCACCATCCATCTGTTCCCTGCCCAAACAGGAAGGGGTTAAAGCAGCAGCTGATTAGGGCTTTTTGCTGACTTGAGCTGGGGACAAGGAGGGGTTCGGTAGTCATAATTGGTATGAGGGTCGAGCCTTCAGCAACAGAGGCCATCATGACATTGCAACAGCCTGAGGCGCACCGTGTGTTCTTCCAGGGAAGTTGTCCCTGGATCACGGCACCCTGGCAGTGGCGTGCTGCACAGGCTCCTGGGACGGTGTCGGTAGTGATCTGCACTTGCACACAGGACTGTTTGGCAGTGGTGGCACCTTTAGTGGTTCATCCCCATCTCTGGGGTCCAAGCTGATAGCTGCAGCTCGTGCCTGTCTCTGCAGCTCACTTAGGCGGTGTTCTGCCTTCTGTGGGCACCCAGAGCAGGAATCCCCTCTCCTCACACACCTCGAAACAATGGTCTCTTGCCTCTTAGGCAGGTCCAGATTTTTTCCCAGACTCCCTCCCTGCTAGCTGTGGCTCACTAGCCCCCTTCAGGCTGTCTTCATGCAGCCAACCCCTGTTCTCTCCCTGGGTTCTGACCTCTGAAGCCTGAGCCTCAGCTCCCAGCCCCCGCCTGCCCCGGCGGGTGAGCAGACAAGCCTCTCAGGGTGGTGAGCGCCGGTCGGCCCCGATCCTCTGTGCGGGAGTCCCTCCGCTGTGCCCCCCGCACCCCTGTGGCTGCGCTCTCCCCCGCGGCTCTGAAGTTTACCTCCCACCCACCCCCTTTCCCCACCAGTGAAAGGTCTTCCTAGTGTGTGGAAACTTTTCCTCCTTCACAGCTCCCTCCCAGAGGTGCAGATCCCATCCCTATTCTTTTTTCTGTTTTTCTTTTGCCCTACCCAGGTATGTTGGGAGTTTCTTGCCTTTTTGGAAGTCTGAGGTCTTCTGCCAGTGTTCTATAGGTGTTCTGTAGGAGTTGTTCTACGTGTAGATGTATTTTTGATGTATCTGTGGGGAGGAAGGTGATCTCCACGTCTTACTTCTCTGCCATCCTGAGGGTCTCTCCAGAAGACAGTTCTGATTGACTCCCCTGAGCATTGAAAGTGACACATTAAATCAAATGATGAGTTCAGGACATATCAGTTATTTGATTTTAAGGGGTAGTGACTTTCAGTCAAAACATCTGCTGTAATGAACGTGACATTTGCAATAATAACAGTATAAATTTATCTAATGTACATTATTACATTTGCTTCCACAATGTGGGAGGCCAAGTTTACTATTTTATGAATTGAACCTCTTTGTTCTACTTTGTAAAAGACTTAAAATAATTTGGTATGTATCGGGAGTAACAGAAAAACTATAGCTGAAAAATGTCCCTGGACAATGTTCCCATTTGGAGATTAATTGGGGAGTTTTTGAAACTCAGAAAAACCCCTGGCAGAATTTAGTTGAAGCTCAGTCACATCTTAGCATGTGTACTCTGGTCACATCAACATCTAGCATCTTTGTTTTAGATAGAGGGATTTTAAGTGAATGAGGGAAGGAAGAGTGCTTCTAGGACCTGGGTTACTTTGGGAGTATGAATGGGTACATTTCCAACCCTAATTTAGATCATGTGATTAAGTAACAATCAGCACATAATAATTAAAGCTTGGAATGACCTGAAAAAAATACAACTTTTGGTCAACATTATCATGGTTTCCAAATTTGGCAGAAAATCAGAATCATTTTGAAGCTTTAAAAAACAGATTTCTGGACACACCACATACCTACTCAATAAAAATACTTGGGATGGGGAGGCCCAAGAGTGGGGTTCGAGCTGTACTTTCAAAAGCTCCCTGCTGGGAACTGTTGCCTTAGAGCTTTCTGGTGGTAGCCATCAGCAGGGTTAAGAAAAGCAGAAGATGGTAAAGGTTTGACTATTGAAGTTTTTCTCTTGGGTCCTGATGACATTAACAGAAAGTGAGTATGCTTTATCTCTTCTCCCAAATGAGGGTTCACAATGCCTGAGTCAGGGTTAGGTTGTTAAATTTTGTCTTCTTTTATTCAGCGAGCAAGTTTCATACCATATGGTACAGTCACAGTGCTTATAAAGGCACAATTAATATAATTAAGAAATTGTGTTTCCTAGAATACTTGCTACATATATATACTGAAACAAAAGGTATTCCAGGGTCAAATATAGTTAGGAAATTCTGCTTAGTCTGCATCTCTTAACTGTTGGCAGGAGACCACTCTTTGTAGTATATATTAAGGATTTCTGGTAAAATGGTATGTTTTTCTGGAATAAAGGTAACAGAAAACCTTTCATTAGAAAACTCAAAAGCACCTTTAATGCAAGATACACAGTGGTTCTGAGTAAGGAGTCACTCATGCAAACTGAGCTTGAACTCCAGTTCCACCTCTTCTAGCTTTCTGACTTTAGCAGAGGCATATAAAATCTCTGCTTTTGTGTCTGCCTCTGTAAATTTGGAAGAATAATGGCAATGATCCTAGAAGGTTGCAGTTAAGATTCTAATAAGTTAATACATGTAAAATGTTCAGTTTAGTGCTTGGCACATAGGACATGCTCATTAAATGTTAGCCATTATTAATAAAGGTGAATTGGGTAAACTTCTTACCTAGGGAACAATGTAGCGTTTCAGACAAATTGATTTTAAAATCGTTATCTTGAATCTGTGATGCGCCAGGGAAAGTCACTTTGCTTGCTTGTTGTTCCCATATTCCTTATATTTTTGTCTGTTGCTATGTAGTCATATATTTACATATCTGGTGTGATGGTTTCCTAGGGCTGACATAACAAAATACCACAGAATTTTCTCACAGTTCTGAAGGCTGGAAGAGATCAAGGTGCTGGCAAATTTGGTTTCTCCTGAGGTCTCCTCTCTCCTTGGCTTGCAGATGGCTGCCTTCTCATTGTGTCTCTTCATACAGCCTTTCCTCTGTGCTCATGCATCCCTGGTGTCTCTTCCTCTTCTTATGGGGCACCAGTCAGATTGGATCAGGGCCTACCCTAAAGGCTTTGTTTAAATTAATCCCCTCTTTAAAGGCCATATCTCCAAATATAGTCACATTATGAGGTACTGGGAGTTAGGGCTTTAACATATGAAATTGGGGGCCATGATTCAATCCATAACACTTAAGACCTGCTTTTCCCACCACTACAGACCATAGACTAGATAGTGAATTCCTTGTGGGCAGTGTATCTTCCAGTTCTTTCACTTTTAATCACCAGAACCTTGTCCATAAGAGATCCTCAAATGAATTTTTACCATTTATCTAAATGCATGGAAAGTCAGGCAGGTGCATGAGGACTACTTTTAAAAGATCCCTGCAGATGATTCTGATGCCTGATCTCTGTAGAAAATCTCTGACTGGGCAAGGACATGTTTTTGAAAAATCATTTCTATTTTCTGAGATTTACCATTACAGAAATACTATACGGTTGTTCCTCCGTACCTGTGGGGGATTGGTTCCAGGACCCTTGTGGATACCAAAATCCGTGCATGTTCAAGTCCTTTATATAAAATGGCATAATATTTGCATATAACCTACACACATTCTCCCATATACTTTAAATCATCTCTAGATTACTCATAATACCTAATACAATGTAAATGCTCTGCAAATAGTCACTGGCATGCAGCAAATTCAAGTTTTGCTTTTTAGAACTTTCTGGAAAAATTTTTGTGGATTATTTTCAGTTGGTGGTTGGGTGAATCCATGGATGTGGACTCTGCAGACAGACAGTAGACTGCATTCCCTATTCGAACAAGAAGTTTGAGATAGTTAAACAATAATAATGAATGTCTCCTTTGGAATATGCACAGATGTCAGAATCTGCCTTGTCCCCTTTTCTGAGTTGTTTCTTAAAGTCTTCGTAAACTCCCAAATGAGACACATGTGGTGGGTGGTGGCTGACCTTTGTGCTTGGGCATATTCTGACACATTTACATTATTCTTTATGACGCTTTTGCTCAATCAGTTCTAAACAAACATCACTTCTTGCATTAACAATGTAGGTTCAGTCCCCAGCTTTATTTCTATTTCATTTTATACAAAGATTTATGAAGAGAAGCAAACACTGGACTCTACTTTTAAAGATATGTCATTGCTCTGTGTGTTGTATTTTTTAAATTCTAAGCATTGTTTTCAAACTTTTGCCAAATTTTAAAATGTGAATGCATTATATTGACTCTTAAAGCACAGGCTCCAAGGTATTGGGCAAATTTCCAGATACAGTATATCTTGGGAGGAAGCACTGAGCTCTTTGCTAATGAGGAAAAGGAAAAGCATATTATTTCCCCACTGACAAATGAAGCAGCAAATTGCCAAAAACCTCTATCCATTAGGAGAGTGAAAACCTACTGGAATGAATACTAGGCAAAATCGTGGAGTGGACAGTTTGATGTGATACCATGAAATAAAAAGGTAAACTTTGGCAACTGAGTTTGTGGATAGAGTAAGAGGGAGAGAAGTAAAAGACTACACAGATTTTAAAAGATGGTGAATGAGGAACAAAGTGGCAGCCTGTCACTAAGGTAGCAGCCACGCTTGCTCTTCTTAGAAAAACACTTCATGATCTTTTTTCCAGTTCTTTCCATGTCCTCTTCTTTCATGTCCCTGCCGTCAGGTCTGTGCAGCCTTAAGAAGCAGTCTGGAGCTCATTTATTTCAAATGTCCCAAGGACATTACCCCATCCTCCAAAAAATCCCAGAGATTTCCCAGCCTCATGTCACTGTCTTGCCATTTTCACTAATCATAACACCCCTCCCAGTTCCACCCCAGCTTGTGGATGCCTTGTGACTTGATGGAGTTCTGCTCTCTGGTGCTCTTTTCTCCCTGTAAACCTGAATCCACTAATGGTCACTAAATACAGATAAACACAATGATCAATAAATATGGATACAATTCCATATTAATTCAATATATGTTTTTGAGCAACTATTATGTGTTTTTAGGCACTGAGGAATTCAGCTGTGAGCACAAGGGAAAACAATTATCCTTGGCCCCTTGAAGCATACTTTTAAAGGGGGAAGGATGAGAATAAACAAGGTCATTCTGTATAATATACTCAGTGTTTCACCTGGTAACATATACTATAGATTAAAACATGCTGGGGGATAGGAAGTGGAGGGTTCAGGTTTTTTTTTTTAACATCTTTATTGGAGTATAATTGCTTTACAATGGTGTGTTAGTTATTGCTTTATAACAAAGTGAATCAGCTATATGTATACATATATCCACATATCTCCTCCCTCTTCTGTCTCCCTCCCACCCTCCCTATTCACCCCTCTTGGTGGTCACAAAGCACTGAGCTGATCTCCCTGTGCTACGGGGCTGCTTCCCACTGGCTATCGGTTTACATTTGGTAGTGTATATATGTCCATGCCACTCTCTCACTTTGTCCCAGCTTAACCTTCCCCTGGCCCCGTATCCTCAAGCCTATTCTCTACATCCCCATCTTAATTCCTGCCCTGGCCCGAGGTTCTTCAGGACCATATATAGTTTTTTTAGATTCCATATATATGTGTTAGCATACAGTATTTGTTCTTCTCTTTTTGACTTACTTCACTCTGTATGACAGACTCTAGATCCATCCACCTCACTACAAATAACTCAATTTCGTTTCTTTTTATGGCTGAGTGATATTCCATTGTATGTATGTGGCACATCTTCTTTATCCATTCATCTGTCGATGGACAGTTAGGTTGCTTCCATGTCCTGGCTATTGTAAATAGTGCTGCAGTGAACATTGTGGTACATGACTCTTTTTGAATTATGGTTTTCTCAGGGTATGTGCCCAGGAGTGGGATTGCTGGGTCGTATGGTAGTTTTATTTGTAGTTTTTTAAGGAACCTCCATACTGTTCTCCATAGTGTCTGTATCAATTTACATTCCTACCAACAGTGCAAGAGGCTTCCCTTTTCTCCACACTCTCTCTAGCATTTATTCTTTGTAGATTTTTTGGTGATGGCCATTCTGACCAGTGTGAGTTGATACCTCATTGTACTTTTGATTTGCATTTCTCTAATGATTAGTGATGTTGAGCATCCTTTCATGTGTTTGTTGGCAATCTCTATATCTTCTTTGGAGAAATGTCTATTTAGGTCTTCTGCCCAGTTTTGGATTGAGTTGTTTGTTTTTTTGATATTGAGCTGCATGATATGAGCTACTTGTATATTTTGGAGATTAATCCTTTGTCAGTTGCTTCATTTGCAAATATTTTCTCCCATTCTGAGAGTTGTCTTTTTGTCTTGTTTATGGTTTCCTTTGCTGTACAAAAGCTTTTAACTTCCATTAGGTCCCATTTGTTTATTTTTGTTTTTATTTCCATTTCTCTAGGAGGCAGGTCGAAAAGGATCTTGCTGTGATTTATGTCATAGAGTGTTCTGCCTATGTTTTCCTCTAAGAGTTTGACAGTGTCTGGCCTTACATTTCGGTCTTTAATCCATTTTGAGTTTATTTTTGTGTATGCTGTTAGGGAGTGTTCTAATTTCATTCTTTTACATGTAGCTGTGCAGTTTTCCCAGCACCAATTACTGAAGAGACTGTCTTTTCCCCATTGTATATTCTTGCCTCCTTTATCAAAAGCAAGGTGACCGTATGTGCATGGGTTTATCTCTGGGCTTTCTATCCTGTTCCATTGATCTATATTTCTGTTTTTGTGCCAGTACCATACTGTCTTGATTACTGTAGCTTTGTAGTATAGTCTGAAGTCTGAGAGACTGATTCCTCCAGTTCCGTTTTTCTTTCTCAAGATTGCTTTGGCTATTCGGGATCTTTTGTGTTTCCATACAAACTGTGCAGTTTTTTTGTTCTAGTTCTGTGAAAAATACCATTGATAGTTTGATAGGGATTGCATTGAATCTGTAGATTGCTTTGGGTAATATAGTCATTTTCACAATATTGATTATTCCAATCCAAGAACATGGTGTATCTCTCCATCTGTTTGTATCTTCTTTAATTTCTTTCAAAAGTGTCTTATAGTTTTCTGTATGCAGGTCTTTTGTCTCCTTAAGTAGGTTTATTCCTAGGTATTTTATTCTCTTTGTTGCAGTGGTAAATGGGAGTGTTTCCTTAATTTCTCTTTCAGATTTTTCATCATTAGTGTATAAGAATGCAAGAGATTTCTGTGCCTTAATTTTGTATCCTGCTACTTTACCAAATTCATTGATTAGCTCTAGTAGTTTTCTGGTGGCATCTTTAGGATTCTGTATGTGTAGTATCATGTCACCTGCAAATAGTGACAGTTTTACTTCTTCTTTTCCGGGTTGGATTCCTTTTATTTCTTTTTCGTCTCTGACTGCTGTGTCTAAAACTTCCAAAACTATGTTGAATAATAGTGGTGAGAGTGGACAACCTTGTCTTGTTCCTGACTTTAGAAGAAATGGTTTCAGTTTTTTACCATTGAGAATGATTTTGTCTGTGGGTTTGTCATATATGACCTTTATTATGTTGAGGTAAGTTCCCTCTATGCCTACTTTCTGGAGGGTTTTTATCAGGAATGGGTGTTGAATTTTGTCGAAAGATTTTTCTGCATCTATTGAGATGATCATGTGGTTTTTCTCCTTCAATTTGTTACTATGGTGTATCACATTGATTGATTGCATATATTGAAGAATCCTTGCCTTCCTGGGATAAACCCCAATTGATCATTGTGTATGATCCTTTTAATGTGCTGTTGGATTCTGTTTGCTAGTATTTTGTTGAGCATTTTTGCATCTATGTTCATCAGTGTTATTGGCCTGTAGTTTTCTTTTTTTGTGACATCTTTGTCTGGTTTTGGTATGAGGGTGATGGTGGCATCCTAGAATGAGTTTGGGAGTGTTTCTCCCTCTGATATATTTTGGAAGAGTTTGAGAAGGATAGGTATTAGCTCTTCTCTAAATGTTTGACAGAATTTGCCTGTGAAGCCATCTGGTCCTGGGCTTTTGTTTGTTGGAAGATTTTTAATCACAGTCTCAATTTCAGTGCTTGTGATTGGTCTGTTTATATTTTCTATTTCTTCCTGGTTCAGTCTTGAAAGATTGTGCTTTTCTAAGAATTTGTCCATTTCTTCCAGGTTGTCCAATTTATTGGCATATAGTTGCTTGTCATAATCTCTCATGATCCTTTGTATTTCTGCAGTGTCAGTTGTTACTTCTACTTTTTCAATCCTAATTCTATTGATTTGAGCCTTCTTCCTTTTTTTCTTGATGAGTCTGGCTAATGGTTTATCAATTTTGTTTATCTTCTCAAATAACCAGCTTTTCGTTTTATTGATCTTTGTTATTGTTTCCTTCATTTCTTTTTCATTTATTTCTGATCTGATTTTTATGTTTTCTTTCCTTCTGCTAACTTTGGGGTTTTTTTGTTCTTCTTTCTCTAATTACTTTAGATGTAAGATTAGGTTGTTTATTTGAGATGTTTCTTGTTTCTTGGCGTAGGATTGTATTGCTATAAACTTCCCTCTTTGAACTGCTTTTACTGCATTCCATAGGTTTTGGGTCATCGCACTTTCATTGTCATTTGTTTCTATGTATTTTTTGATTTCCTCTTTGATTTCTTCAGTGATCTCTTGGTTTTTATTTCCTCTTTGATTTCTTCAGTGATCTCTCCATGTGTTTGTAATTTTTTACAGATTTTTTCCTGTAATTGATATATGTAGTCTCATAGCATTGTGGTCAGAAAAGATACTTGATAGGATTTCAGTTTTCTTAAATTTACCAAGGATTGATTTGTGACCCAAGATATGATCTGTCCTGGAGAGTGTTCCATGAGCACTTGAGGAGAAAGTGTATTCTTTTGTTTTTTGATGGAATGTCCTAAAAATATCAATTAAGTCCATCTTGTTTAATGTATCATTTAAAGCTTGTGTTTCCTTATTTATTTTTATTTTGGATGATCTGTCCATTGGTGACTGTGGGGTGCTAAAGTCCCCTAGTATGATTGTGTTTCTGTCAATTTCCCCCTTTTTTTTTTTTTTTTTTTTTTTTGCGGTAAGTGGGCCTCTCACTGTTGTGGCCTCTCCCGTTGCAGAGCACAGGCTCCGGACGCGCAGGCTCAGTGGCCATGGCTCACGGGCCCAGCCGCTCCGCGGTATGTGGGATCTTCCCGGACCGGGGCACGAACCCATGTCCCCTGCATTTGCAGGCGGACTCTTAACCACTGCGCCACCAGGGAAGCCCCGATTTCCCCTTTTATGGCTGTTAGCATTTGCCTTATGTATTGAGGTGCTCCTATGTTGGGTACATAAATATTTAATCCATTTACATTTAAGGTAGTTATTGATATCTATGTTCCTGTTACCATTTTCTTAATTGTTCTGTGTTTGTTATTGTAGGTCTTTTCCTTCTCTTGTGTTTCCTGCCTAGAGAAGTTCCTTTAGCATTTGTTGTAAAGCTGGTTTGGTGGTGCTGAATTCTCTTAGCTTTTGGTTGTCTGTAAAGGTTTTAATTTCTCCGTCAAATCTGAATGAGATCCTTACTTGGTAAAGCAATCTGGGTTGTAGGTTTTTCCGTTTCATCACTTTAAATATGTCCTGCCACTCCCTTCTGGCTTGCAGAGTTTCTGCTGAAAGTTCAGCTCTTATCCTTATGGGGATTCCCTTGTATGTTATTTTTTCCTTGCTGCTTTTAATATTTTTTGTTTGTATTTAATTTTTGATAGTTTGATTAATATGTGTCTTGGCATGTTTCTCCTTGGGTTTATCCTGTATGGGACTCTCTATGCTTTATGGACTTGATTGACTATTTCCTTTTCCATATTAGGGAAGTTTTCAAGTATAATCTCTTCAAATATTTTCTCAGTCCCTTTCTTTTTCTCTTCTTCTTCTGGGACCCCTATAATTCGAATGTTGGTGCATTTAATGTTGTCCCAGAGGTCTCTGAGACTGTTCTCAATTGTTTTCATTCTTTTATCTTTATTCTGCTCTGCAGTAGTTATTTCCACTATTTAATCTTCCAGGTTATTTATCTGTTCTCTGCCTCAGTTATTCTGCTCTTGATTCCTTCTAGAGAATTTTAAATTTCATTTATTGTGTTGTTCATCATTGTTTGTTTGCACTTTAGTTCTTCTAGGTCCTTGTTAAACGTTTCTTGTATCTTCTCCATTCTATTCCAAGATTTTGGATCATCTTTACTATCATTATTCTGGATTCTTTTTTAGGTCGACTGACTGTTTCCTCTTCATTTGTTTGGTCTGGTGGGTTTTTACCTTGCTCCTTCATTTGCTGTTTGTTTCTCTGTCTTCTCATTTTACTTAATTTAATGTGTTTGTGGTCTCCTTTTCGCAGGCTGCAGGTTCGTAGTTCCTGTTGTTTTTGGTGTCTGCCCCCAGTGGCTAAGTTTGGTTTAGTGGGTTGTGTAGGCTTCCTGGTGCAGTGGACTGGTGCCTGTTTGCTGGTGGATGAGGCTGGATCTTGTCTTTCTGGTGGGCAGGACCACATCTGGTGGTGTGTGTTTCAGTGTCTGTGACCTTATTATGATTTTAGGCAGACTCACTGCTAATGCGTGGGGTTGTGTTCCTGTTTTGCTAGTTGTTTGGTATAGGGTGTCCAGCACTGTAGCTTACTGGTCGTTGAGTGGAGCTGCGTCTTAGCGTTGAGATGGAGATGTCTGGGAGAGCTTTTGGTGTTAGATATACGTGGAGCCAGGAGGTCTCTGGTGGACCAATGTCCTGAACTCGGCTGTCCCACCTCAGAGGCACAGGCCTGACATCTGGCCAGAGCACCAATTCCCTGTCAGCCACATGGCTCAACAGAAAAGGGAGGAAAAGAAAAATATAAAGTATAAAAAATTTTTTTTAATTATTAAAAATTAAAAACTTTAAAAGTAACAAAAAAGAAGAAAGAAAGAAGAGAGCAACCAAACCAATAAAGAAATCCACCAGTGATAACAAGTGCTAAAACTATACTAAAAATAAATAAATAAAAGGACAGAGAACAAGAACAAATGGTAAAAGCAAAGCTATACAGACAAAATTACACAAAGTCCACTGGCTCAATTTTGGTATGATTTGTTGTCTGTTCAGGTACTCCAGAGATGCAGGGTACATCACGTTGATTGTGGAGATTTAATCTGCTGCTCCTGAGGCTGCTGGGAGAGATTTCCCTGTCTCTTCTTTGTTCGCCCAGCTCCTGGGATTCAGCTTTGGATTTGGCCCCTCCTCTGTGTGTAGGTCGCCTGAGGGCATTTGTTCTTTGCTCAGATAGCATGAGGTTAAGGTAGCAACTGCTTAGGTGGCTCTGGGTCACTCAGGTCAGCGGGAAGGAGGGGTTTGGCATGTGGGGCAAGCGTGCGGTGGCAGAGGCCGGCATGACGTTGCACCAGCCCAAGTCATGCTGTGTGTTCTCCCAGGGAAGTTGTCCCTCTATCACGGGACCCTGGCAGTGGCAGGCTGCACCAGCTCCCGGGAGGGGAGGTGTGGAGAGTGACCTGTGCTCGCACACAGGCTTCTTGGTGGCTTCAGCAGCAGCCTTAGCGTCTCATGCCCGTCTCTGGGTTCTGCATTGTTAGCCGTGGCTCACGCCCGTCTCTGAAGCTCATTTAGGTGGTGCTCTGAATCCCCTCTCCTCATGCACCCAGAAACAATGGTCTTTTGCCTCTTAGGCAGTTCAGGACTTTTTCCCGGACTCCCTCCCGGCTAGCTGTGGTGCACTAGCCCCCTTCAGACTGTGTTTAGGCAGCCAACCCCAGTCCTCTCCCTGGGATCTGAACTCAATGCCAGAGTCTCAGCTCCCAGCCCCTGCCCATCCTGGCAGGTGAGCAGACAAGCCTCTCGGGCTAGTGAGTGCTGGTCGGCACCTATCCTATGTGTGGGACCTCTCCACTTTGCCCTCTGCACCGCTATTGCTGTGCTTTCCTCCGTGGCTCTGAAGTTTCCCCCCCGACCCCCTCCAGCAATCCCCCCCCCACCCATCTCTGCTATTGAAGGGGCTACCTAGTGTGTGGAAACTTTTCCTCCTTCACAGCTCCCTCCCAGAGGTACAGGTCCCGCCCCTATTATTTTGTCTCTGTTTTATCTTTTTTCTTTTGCTCTACCCAGGTACGTGGGGAGTTTCTTGCCTTTTGGGAGGTCTGAGGTCTTCTGCCAGCGTTCAGTAGGTGTTGTGCAGGAGTTGTCCCACATGTAGATGTATTTCTGGTGTATTTGTGGGGAGGAAGGTGATCTCCGCGTCTTACTCCTCCGCCATCTTGAAGGCCTCCCCTGAGGGTTCAGTTTTAAATAGGGCATTTGAGTAGGCGCCTGACAGAGTCGAGGAGGTAAGGCCCGTGACTGCGTGGGAGGAGAGTGGTCAGGTGAAAGGAACAGCAAGACAAAGATTCAGGTACAGGGAGTAAGCGCAATGCAGGTGAGCTGCGAGAAGTGAGAGGGCCAGGCGGTGTGGGACCTTGTGGGAGTTAAAATGATTTACTTCCACTTACATGATCTCAGTGTTGAAAAGGAGAAATCTGACTGCTCCATGGAGAGTAGAGGAGCAAGGGGGGAAATGATGTAAATCTGGGAGTTATGGTACAGTTGGTTTTTAAATCCTTGAGACTGGATGAGATCATCATGGGTGTTTGAATTCAGAACACCCCAACACTGGCCAAAATACTCCTTTTCTAACACCTTGTTAACAGAATTATATATACAACAGGGTAAGATGCAAAACCCTCTAATGGATTTATCATGCTTTGATTCAAGGAGGCTGAGTGCGTACCCATGTTTTTTCTTTTTTGTTTGTTTGTTTGTCACCTTAGAGAGACTTACACCCTAAGGTAGTGGATTACGGTAAGAGTCCACACAAGTGATAGGTGTGCATTTGTTTTACCAAGAGGGAGTTGGAGTAAAAGATGAGGGGAGGGGAATGAGAGGGCTTGTGTTCAGGTGGATCTATTTTACAAAGGAGTACATAGGGATATTAATTTCCTTAACTATCTGTGCTTGCATATTTTTGGAAAAGTTTGTGTACCCACTGGAATGTGTACTGTTTGAAATACTCTGGAATGATCTTTAAAGGTTACTTAAAACTAGTTATAGAATTATCAAACCAAAAATGACTCTTTGCTTCTGTGGAAATTGGTCTGTTTAGATTTTGTATCTTAATTCAGTTTTGATGTACTTTATTTTCTTAAGAAATTGTCCATTTGGTTCAAAGTATTAAATTTACATACAAAGAATTGTGCAAAGTATTTGCTAATGTTTCTATTTTCTTTGAATCTGTTGCTGGACCTTATTTTAATTTTATGTATTTGCATTTTCTGTCTTTTACTTGATGATCTTAGCTTAAAGTTTATTTGGTATAGGTTGTTCCCTGCTAAAGACCTTTTTAATTTATTTGCTGTTTCTGCTGTTTTTACCCATTTCTAACTCAGTAAATTCTGACTTTATCTTAAGATTTCTTCTTCCACTTTTTTTTTTATAAAGCTTTGTATCCATTACATGTATTTAATCATAGTTCTGTGTTCTCTTATAATACCTTGGTAAGAATACATGATTTCTATTCCTTATTTTTATTAATACTTGTTTTTTAAGCTATTATTTTTTCCTGAGTACTGTTTTACCTTCATACCGTCAGTTGTGATATGTAGTGTTTTCATTATCAGTGCTTTTAATATATTCTGTGATTTCACTTTGTATTTTCTGCTAGATGCAAGATTTACTTAAAAGAATAATTTAAAAGTAAGAAGCTGTAGATTATTTTTGTTATATCAATTTCTGGGTGCAATGTGCTGTGATCAGAAAATGTTGTAATAGTATTTGCATCTTTGAAATTCATTGATTTTTTTATTATGACCTCATATGTGGTCTCTTTCATAAGTACTTGGGAAAGGAGGTTTTCCCTTTTAGTTAGAAATGTGCTTCCTCTGCTGCTCAATCATGTCCCCTCTTTCGCCTCCAATTTTAAAGAAATAATACCATTTTACATTGTCGGGACAAAATATATTAAATGCTTCCGGTTTCTCTAATATCCACAATCATTTTACTATTAGTTCTGTCATTAAATATCTTCGTTTCTTACCCTTAGTCCTTTTGCCATTGTTTTCCCAATAATCTCTTAGGTAGAAGTTTTTTCTCTGTCATTTTCTTCAGGAACATTTCATGGGGTCTACATATAACACTGTGCTATACCTTTATAACTGAAGGCCAGTTTCCGTAAAAAGTTCTTAGATCACTCTTTC
>NW_006797028.1:105306-145098 GCF_000442215.2 Lipotes vexillifer | reverse complement strand
TCTTTCCTCCAGGTTCTTATTGGTGTCATGCTAGTAGATTTTTGACACTGCATGTTGATGTGGAGAAGTCAGAGGTCAGTATGATTTATTTCCCCATATGAGTGACTTGATCTGTCTGCTTGGCTGCCCCAGAGATTCTCCTTTAGCTCTGGAATCCAGTCATTTTATTCGGATATATTTTGTTGTTGAGGATTCTAGGTCATTTCCCCTTGATTACAAGGTATCTTCTCAATATGCAAAATCAAGTCTTCTTTTATTTCTTTTCTTCCTAAAAAATTTAAACTTGTTTTGCTTCTTTCCATAATGGCCTCTATGTGTGATTATTAATTTACACCTGTCTTCTCTGTTTGCCTAAACGAAAACAGGTACAGGGAGGCTGGGCCACTTGTGGTTTTAGCCTTGTTCCTGGTTTTGACTCCAGTGTTTTCCTTACTTCTGGGGAGATCTCTCGCAATATTTTTAACTCCCTCTACATGGCTTCTTCTTGATTCCTACTGCTTTGTGGCCTTTACATTCATTTTGGAGGCTGGAGATTTAACTGCCCCTGAGTTTCACAAACAAAATGAGAACAAATTGCTTGTGTTTAGTTTCCCCTTCCTCCTGGGTTGTTTTAGGATGGTTTCTTGGAGAGGGAAAATGCTGTTTTATACCCTCTTGTCCACAGAAGTTCCCTTAGAGAATTTTTATTGTCACATCTTTCATGCTCCTTCCTGGTAATCATGTTTATGTTGCCAGAAGAAATGTATTTTGCCTAAATAGAAAGTCATATTGTCTCTTTAATTTATTTTTAGTTATGTGCAATGAATTATTTCATTTTTTTTTACAAGACTGTCACTAGGGAATAGCCCACCTAAATAGAACATCTGAAGAAATAAGTAAGGACTAGTTAGAGCAGGCAGAACAAAGGCATTTACCTCATTATTTAACATAATCAGAGGCTAGGCTGGTTTAGTGGATAGAGAAAAACAGATCTGCATATTGGTTTCTCTGAACACCAAGGAAAAAAGCATCCTCATGAAGTTAAAAGATCTGTTTGATGCTATCTTAATTCTAACAACAGAAAATATATATAGGTATGTTTTTTAAATCACTGTAACTACTTACCATCTGAGAATAAATTTGGAAAAATGAAGTCAATGTTATGAAGCTTTAATCACATGGAGGGGGAAAAAAAAAAAAACATGGTGAATCGTATGTTAGGAAACTGTACTAGAAACCACTTATATGCTTTTCACATTTGTATTACTTAGCAGTCTGGGACCTTTATTTTTAAAGTATTTATGCAGTTAGGCACTAAATGTAACTTTTATAGTAAATTGATTCATGTGGAATCATTCTTTGTTTTCCTCAAATTTGAGAAAAAATTTTACTTGTCAACTCCTGAGTTTACTTTTCTGCCTTAATAAAAGTTAGGGGCAGGGTTCACCAAGATGGAGTGTCAGTGATAAGATCCAAATACTAGCAGGAAGTCAGTAGCTTTTCTAGACCTCCTTAACAACAATAGGAAAATATTGTAGACTGAAGTCTTTGGATTTTTCTATATGAGAGCTTATCTCTTTAATCAAAACTTAAATTCCCAGAAGCAAGGACCATGTTATGTTTACTTGTCTTTTGCTTATTCATTTCCATCTACGTCAAAATACCCAATATAGCTATATGCACACAGAATGTATTAGCCAGAGCTCTTTAAATTGCAAGAAGCAGAAATCCAACTCAAACTGGCTTAAGCAAAAAGGGAATTTGTTGGATCAAATATCTGAGAATTACTGATGTTAACTTTGGCCTCAGACATGACTCAATCCAAGTGTTCAAACTAGATTCAGACATCTTGAATCTGCCCCTTGATCTTTCTGAGTTTGCTGCTTTTCCTTACCTTTTTGAACAATTACTAAATGAAGACAATTCACTGAATTATTCAACAATCTCTACGAAATTCTTCCTGAGTTTACTTTGTTAAGCAGGCTGCATCTGCGTGGTGCCAGAAAGGCCACCATAAGCTTCAGGCTCACATTCTACCAGCTTAGCAAGCCTAATGGAAAGAGAGTGACCTTCTTAATAGTTCCACCAAAAGTCTTAGGAATCACTCTCATGGGACTCTCTTAGATTATATACCAGTTCTTAAACACCACTCTGACCACTGAGATGTAATGTGGATTGACCGACCCTAGACAAACCCTTCATCTAGAGTGTGTGTATGTGTGTGTGGTGTGTGTGTATGTGTGTAAGGGTTACTTTAGCCCCAGTTGAGTCACCTAGCTTAAATGTAGTAGAACTGTCCAGGCTTCTCTGGTGGCGCAGTGGTTGGGAGTCCACCTGCCGATGCAGGGGACACGGGTTCATGCCCAGGTCTGGGAAGATCCCACATGCCGCGGAGCGGCTGGGCCCGTGAGCCATGGCCGCTGAGCCTGCGCATCCTGAGCCTGTGCTCCGCAACGGGAGAGGCCACAACAGTGTGAGGCCCGCGTACCGCAAAAAAAAAAAAAAAAAAGTAGTAGAACTGTGATTTCTCTGAAGCCTGTGAAGCTGTTCTTACCAAAGGAAGGAAGAATCCGGGGGAAGATAAAAGCACACTAAATATGATTGCCTCTTACTCATATGTGTGTGTTTGTGTATACACATATAGACATACATGCTTGTAGGTGTATATGTATTATATATGTAGATATATGTATATGGTGTATGTGTATTTTGGGGGAGAGAAGGGGTGATGATGATGAAGATTATTATCTAGATTGCACAGTGTGATTTTTATATCAGTCAGGACAGACAATAATATTGATGTAATATATAAATATTCCAGTATTCCCAGTGACTTCACACAATAAATAAATAAATAAAGCCTACTTCTCACACAAGCTACAAGTCTGACATGGATCTGCTTGCTGTGGTCACTCAGGGACCCAGGCCGACAGAGACTCCACCTCGACATGTTTCCTCAGTCTCCTAGGCAGGGAGATTGGAACTCTGGAGGCTCTGGCATTGGCATCTCATGCTCTAACCAGGAAGTAGCACCTGCTGTTTCCACTCCTATCTTGTTGGCCAGAACTGCTGACATGTCCTGCCTGACAAAAAGGCGCTAGCAAGTTCAAAATTCTGTGTGCCTTGCAGGAGAGGAGGGTAAGGCACCACCAGTGATGACTGTACCTCTAGTTGGGAGACCATAGTCATATCCTAATACCCTGAAACCCCTTCTAACTAGTCTTCCAGCTGACTATATATCTAGAGAGAAACTTTCCTAAATTTCTCCACCATCCATGAGTTCAGTACATTTACAAACAAAATAGCCCAGTAACACTCTGAGAACTGCCTGGAAATGTAAAGAAAAACTTTGCATTGTTAACTCATGGCTGAAGTCAAGGCCTTTCCCCAAACTCATATAGCTTCAACTAATGATTTGATTAACATTGTCTCTATTTAATTATAAATATATAAATCACTTATTCATTTGTTCAACATTTATTGAGCACTTACTGTATGCCAGGTATGGTTCTTGTTGCAAAAGATACACCACAGTGCCTGAGTAGTAAAACTTACAGTCTAGTGAGGAAGACAGATATTAAACTGGATAATGCTGAGAAAATGTTAATAGCTCAGATCTTAAATTATTGTTTTCTAATGTGTATGCTTGGCTAGACAGATCCGATGTGAGGAGAATGTACCTAAGCATACACAGCATGAAATCTCACCTGCTCTACCTCACAACAACCCCAGGTGATAGTGAACACCTGCTGCACAAACTTCCATCATTACCCCATATACAAAGATGAGCAAATAAAGGGAAATTTCATGGTAACTTTGAGGTTTGTACCAGTTACTATGACTGTACAACAAGTTATTCCAAATGTATGGCTTAAAATAATAGTTATGTATTATCTTTCAGTTTCTGTGCTGTAGGAATTTTGGAAGGATTGTTGGGCAGATCTTGATTTGGGTATTTCATGACATAACAGATGTTAGTGGGCTGCAGTCAGCTAAAGGCTTGACTGAGGCTGGAAGATTCTCTTCCTGCATGGTTTAATCATGTGACTGGTAAGTTGGTATGGGCTGTTGGCACAGGGCCTCAGTTCTTCTGTATTTGGGACTCTCCACAGGACTGTTTGAGTGTCCTTGTGGCACAGTGGCTGGCTTCTCCCAGAGTGAGCTTTCCAAGATGCCAAAAGGGAAGCTGCATTGATTTTTATGATCTAACTTCAGAAGTCACACACACTGTTACTGCTGCCATATAATTCTCACATAGGGCCAGCCATAATTTGGTGTGAGAGGGGATTATAAAAGGGAGTGAATACCAGGAGGTGTGCTTCATTGAGGACCTTCTTGAAGGCTGGCTATCACAGATAACTTTTGGATGATTCCTGGCAAGACAGTTTCTACAATCATGAAATTACATAGGTGAGCTGATCGAGATGCACATCTATTAAATGAAGGTTCAGCACTCAAATTCTGATACTTCTTTGTTAACTTTCCACTGCAAACAGACATTAAGTCAACTAAATAGCGCAACCGCTGACATTCGTTCATGTATTACAGGGCCCCGTATATAGCATATGGTGTCCAATCAGTTACCCAGGAAAATGGGTTGCAAATGCTTTTTATTAAACTTTAAACATATAAATCACTTAAAAGTGTTTTATCATAACCATAGTCACATCTATAGTCTACTTTTCTGTCCATTAAGTGATTGGTTTTACTTCTTGCTTTTAAAATTTACACTACATTGGAGAGTTTTCAGTAAGTTAATTTTGTGAAAGTGAAATGTGTTTCTTTTGTGAAAGCAAAATGAATATATATTTCACTGGGATTTCATGAGATAAGGTTTTGGGATATATCACAAATGCCATCATTTCTACTGAGAAACCCATTATCTACAATGGCACTACGATGGCTTACTTTGAGTATCGCAAATGATACTTTTAAGAAGAAAAAAAGAAAGTCGTTACACAGGTTGCAGCGGTATAGACTGTCTTGGACTAGTGACTATCTAGTCACAATTGCAAATCTGTTAAAATTCCGCTGAGTACTCAGTAAACTTTAAAAATGTTTCAGCTTGTGGTTTCTCCATGATAAGGATAATTTAGAGGAACACATATTTCTGTATCACACTCAGCTCGTGAGAATTACTTATTCATTTTTGGGCAGGAACTTTCTAAGAGGAAGGTAATCTCTATCTCACTATTTTTTTTTAACATTTTTATTGGAGTATAATTGCTTTACAGTGTTGTGTTAGTTTCTGCTGTATAACAAAGTGAATCAGCTATACGTATACATATATCCCCATATCCCCTCCCTCTGGCGTCTCCCTCCCACCCACCCTATCCCACCCCTCTGGGTGGTCACAAAGCACCGAGCTGATCTCCCTGTGCTATGCAGCTGCTTGCCACTAGCTATCTGTTTTACATTTGGTAGTGTATACATGTCAATGCTATTCTCTCACTTCATCCCAGCTTACCCTTCCCCCTCCCCGTGCCCTCAAGTCCATTCTCTACATCTGCGTCTTTATTCCTGTCCTTTCCCTAGGCTCATCAGAACCGCTTTTTTTTTTTTTTTTAGATTCCATATATATGTGTTAGCATATGGTATTTGTTTTTCTCTTTCTGACTGACTTCACTCTGTATGACAGACTCTAGGTCCATCCACCTCACTACAAACAACTCAATTTCGTTTCTTTTTATGGCTGAGTAATATTCCATTGTATATATGTGCCACATTTTTTTTTTTAACATGTTTATTGGAGTATAATCGCTTTACAATGGTGTGTTAGTTTCTGCTTTATAACAAAGTGAATCAGCTATACATATACATATGTTCCCATATCTCTTCCTTCTTGCGTCTCCCTCCCTCCCACCCTCCCTATCCCAGCCCTCTAGGTGGTCACAAAGTACCGAGCTGATCTCCCTGTGCTATGAGGCTGCTTCCCACTAGCTATCTACCTTACGTTTGGTAGTGTATATATGTCCATGCCACTCTCTCACTTTGTCACAGCTTACCCTTCCCCCTCCCCATATCCTCAAGTCCATGCTCTAGTAGGTTTGTGTCTTTATTCCCGTCTTACCCCTAGGTTCTTCATGACATTTTTTTTTCCTTAGATTCCATATATATGTGTTAGCATACGGTGTTTGTTTTACTCTTTCTGACTTACTTCACACTGTATGACAGACTCTAGGTCCATCCACCTCACCACAAATAACTCAATTTCGTTTCTTTTTATGGCTGAATAATATTCCATTGTATATATGTGGCACATCTTCTTTATCCATTCATCTGTTGACGGACACTTAGGTTGCTTCCATGTCCTGGCTATTGTAAATAGAGCTGCAGTGAACATTTTGGTACATGACTCTTTTTGAATTATGGTTTTCTCAGGGTATATGCCCAGGATTGGGATTGCTGGGTCATATGGTAGTTCTAGTTGTAGTTTTTTAAGGAACCTCCATACTGTTCTCCATAGTGGTTGTATCAATTTACATTCCCCCCAACAGTGCAACAGGCTTCCCTTCTCTCCACACGCTCTCCAGCATTTATTGTTTGTAGATTTTTTTGATGATGGCCATTCTGACTAGTGTGAGGTGATAACCTCATTGTACTTTTGATTTGCATTTCTCTAATGATTAGTGATGTTGAGCATCCTTTCATGTGTTTGTTGGCAATCTGTATATCTTCTTTGGAGAAATGTCTATTTAGGTCTTCTGCCCAGTTTGGGATTGGGTTGTTTGTTTTTTTGATATTGAGCTGCATGATATGAGCTGCTTGTATATTTTGGAGATTAATCCTTTGTCAGTTGCTTCATTTGCAAATATTTTCTCCCATTCTGAGAGTTGTCTTTTGGTCTTGTTTATGGTTTCCTTTGCTTTGCAAAAGGTTTTAAGTTTCATTAGGTCCCATTTGTTTATTTTTATTTCCATTTCTCTAGGAGGTGGTTCAAAAGGGATCTTGCTGTGATTTATGTCATTGAGTGTTCTTCCTATGTTTTCCTCTAAGAGTGTCTGGCCTTTCATTTAGGTCTTTAATCTATCTCACTTTGAATGTGACTCCCTAAAGTAAGAGAGAACATTTTTGATTTGCACATACTCATATGAACTACATAATGGTTATAGCCCTAAAATGAGAAAAAAAAAAAGATTCATGAACAAGTGTATTCTCATCATTATGCTTCAAGGAATTATTCCAGAAATACATAGATTTTTAAAAATAATATGGAATAATAGGATACTTAAGCATGACTTCAAGTTACTACAGTGTATCTGGACAAAACTGTAACTCGAAAAGATACATGCACCCCAGTGTTCATCGCAACACTGTTTACAGTAGCCAAGACATGGAAGCAACCTAAATGTCCATTGGCAGATGAATAGATAAAGCAGATGTAGTGTGTGTGTGTATATATATATATATATATATATATATATATATATGTTATTCAGCCATAAAAAAGAATGAAGTAATGCCATTTGCAGCTACATGGATGCACCTAGAGATTATCATACTAAGTGAAGTAAGTCAGACAGAAAGACAAATATCATATGATATCACATATATGTGGAATCTAAAAAAAAAAAGATACAAATGAACTTATTTACAAAACAGAAATAGACTCACAAACATAGAAAATAAACTTATGGTTACCAAAGGGGAAAGGGGAGGAGGGATAAATTTGGAATTTGTTATTAACATATACACACTACTATATATAAAATAGATATACAAGAACCTACCGTAAAACACAGGGAATTATATTTAATATCTTGTAATAACCTATAATGGAAAATAATCTGATATATCTATGTACATATGTATTATATATATGACTGAATAATTTTGCTGTACACCTGAAACATTGTAAATCAACTGTAATTCCATAAAGCAATACAAAAATTTTTAAAAAGTTACTACAATTAAGGAAAACAAAATATAATAGAAACTTTTGAAAATATATAGTGATTTTGCTAAGAAGTAAGCATAAAAATATACCTTTCAACACTATATTGACTACATAGAAAAATTTTAAGAGGCTTCCAGGTAAACTTTGTTTTATATCTGTTTAGATATGTATTAGTATCAAAATTACCATATAATCATAGCTGAAAATATATATGATTTAGTGAGTAACTAATATTTTTAAATCTAAGTTACCAGTAAACTTTTCTAATAGGATACCTTTAATGGGGTTTTTAAATGATATTTTTCTAAGTAGCAGTAAAGTTGATTATTAACTGGTTTCAGAAAAAAAATATGGCTTTTATGATGTTCCTGGTGTTATAAAACAATTTTCAATAGCAAAATAAATTTGCTAGATAAAAACCCTGTTACTTATTCTTACCACAATGCCATGTTGAATGCCTCTTGGTAGTCTTAGAATTTCACAAAGATTGTCTAGATTCTGCATTATGACATTTCCAGTTTAGTGGGCTGGGAAGTTGATAGTATCATGTAGGATTAAATAAGATTGTGTGTGTAAAAGTTCATCTTTATTGTCTTGTTGATGGATTCCTATTTATAGATTTAATATAAAGCCTAGAATATCTTTCCTCTAAAAATCTTCTAGCCCCACCTAGCATAGATGTGTTGTCTAGTTTACCTTAAGTGGTAGCACATGATCCTGCTAGACTAAGCTCCTGGACGCTGGAGCCAGCTTGAGTGAAAGAAGGATAATGTGAAATACGCAATCAGAGCCTGAGTCACATTCTTGGAATTGTTGCATGTTGGAGCTTTTACTCTAAAAGTGTTTAAGATTCTGGATCACATGCAGAGTCAGAGAAAGCTCAGCAGTAAGTCTGGGTCAGATATGATCCTGACCTTTGAAGCCCAACATCATGTTGGTATGTTTAACCCTCTTCAAAAGTGTATTCTTAAGTACAAATAACTTTACAGGTAATAGAAATACAGAGCAGATTTTCCTCAGAATTCTTCTATTTTGGCAACGATGGACTGAGTCTCAAATATATAGCAAAGTATTGCAAGGAGCTTAGAGTAGCTTATAGGTACATCAGTGTAGCTTTAGGTCTTAGACCAAGCTAAAGACTTAGAAATAGTGGCTGTATCCACCCTATCACATGACTGCAAATGTTGGACTTGCTAAATCTGTGTGCTTTACTGGCATCAACAATTTGTCTGGTCTGTCTATAAAGATAGTATAAGTTATAGTGCAATGTGTAACAGTATATGATCTTGCTAGAACAGGACCGTGTCTCCACTAGACTAGATGTGAATGAGAGAAAGTTTAATATAAGACATGCAATCAGCTATAATGTAGTCATCAAAGGCAGGAAAGTTGGAGCAGGAGAATTGCTATGCCTGCCTGTAATAGATTACAGTATACAGAGATGTGGTGATTACCTGAGATGAACAAAAATGGAAAGAACCGCAAACTGCTGAAATTAGAAGGGCCTTCTTTAAGCTATTGGAAAGGCTGTGTATGGTCTCAGCAAGGACCAGACTGTGAGGCACGCTGGCCTGAGCAGACACTGTTATCTGTGAATACCAGCAATAACTAGACATAGAGAAGAAACTGTGGCCCATGAAAATGCAAACAGCAAATGCAAGAAAGCATTTGTGGTAACAGATGTTAGGCATATTACTTTTATTCTATTGGATCCTCAATGAAAAGAGATCATACAACAGAGAAATTCATGTATTAATCAACAGCATCCAAAACACAGCATCATGAAATGGCAGCATTAAGAAAAGTGAAAGATGTTAAAATGCATAGAACAATATTGTAAAGATACACAGAATACCTAAAACCCATAGTGTCCTAGCCTAGTGGACTATTTAAATTCTAGAGTTTTCAATATTTATTTCCAGGAAAAAGGTAATGTATTGGCCTTTTAAAAACGATGCACTAATCTTAGCTTAGCACTAACTTAAGATTTTTTACAAGTAGGTAAAAAAACAGGAACCTTGGTCTATTACATATTTCCAGGAAGGCTGCTGGGAGCGCTATATGAATGGAACCTGAAGGTGGTGCAGTGTTGCAGCCTGGCGGTATGCATAGTAAGAAAATTATCTTCCAGGATGAGCTTATGTTGCAGATTTTCTAAAGCCACTTGAAATAACTATTTAAACTCTTTTTGTTCCACATCTATGCCCATATAAAACAATTTTTACATGAGTTAGTAGCAAGGTTTTACCAAAATATCCTTGGAATTCTAATGACATTATTTTTAAGGGAATGAATAAATCCTATATTTAGAATTAAGAGGAGATGCCTGTGGTGCTATCAGATATTTGACTTATTTTGAGAATAATCTGTGCTGTCTTATTTCTTCTTCCTCAAAAGTTACTTGTTTAACTTCAGTTTTTCATAGAATTGTATACATTGTACTTGTGCTCTTTTATACATCTCTATCATAAAAACAGCATTAAATTTTACTCTGAAGAATTATTTTCATGCACAGTCAGAAAATGCTAAGCTGATAGCTAGTATACCCTAGCAGTGCATTTGACATCTGCATTAGAAAAGGTCAGAACATTTAGAAGGACAAATGTAAATGAGATTTAAGAAATTTAGGTACAAGCAGATTTTTGCTATTTCTTTTCACTATTTGAAGTGACAGATTTAATTTTTAAGAAAGCAATTATCAAGGCACAGAGAGTAATTATTAAGATTTTGGGGTCAGAATTGGACTCTTTCCTACAGGTGATACAGGATCTTATGAGATTAAAGACGTTTCTAGCATATATGGGAAACACACATTTATGAGATGAGGTCTGCTTCCTATTATCCAGATCTTGAATTAACCCAGCATTATTAGGTTAATGATAGTATTGCTCTACTTGCAAAGCAGTAGTAGCTCCTGAACACAAAGCGAAGAAAAACAAATACAGTCTTACCTCGGGCCTACATTGAATTAGACTGTCGTATAACAAAATGGTCCTTAAGAAAAGGGAGAAAAGGAAAGAGAAGAAGAATACTTGTATTGACTTCTGGATTACATAACACTGCCAGTATATTTTTGTAGTAAAGAGGCTGGCATACTCAATATTTCCTCGGAGCACTGGTGTTTCTTTCAACCAACAGAGGCTCAGTCCTGTAAGTTCTACATTTCCCTCCTGAAACTGGCCCACAAAGGGAATCTTATGGAGAGAACACACTGCAGAAAAGCACCATCAGCCCAACAATTTGGGTCCACAGCATGAAGTTTCATTTGATTCTTTCACCAGAACTTTGGCAAAAAAAGTCAGTAAAAGAAATGATGGTAATTCTCTGACTGTCGTTATCCTGGGTAATGGCTATGCCTCTTTAACTTGTTATAAGACTTTGGCAGGGGTGTGGCTTTCCGTGGTAAGTGAGAGGCTCTCATGAGACTGGAGAAATGTAAGATGAAAAAAGGCCGAATTCCAGTACAGAGAAATACTGCTATGAAGCCATGCATGGGCTGCTGTCCTAGCACAAAGAACTGTGTAGGAAGTTCAGAAAATTAAGTTGTTTAGTTTTGTATTGAGGAGCGAGAAAAGCTTTGGAATGAGGTAGGCCTATGTGGGAATTCCTGCTTTACCACTAATTAACAGGGTAACATTGGACAAGTTACTTATCTTCTCTGAAGTTCTGTCTCCTAATATATAGATGTTGAATAATAATATCTAGCTTATGCAGTTGACCCCCTGCTCAGGAGTCACCTTTGGACTGAGAGTCAAAGTTTCTAGGGACAGGCTCAGAGCAGCTGCCCTAAACCTTGCTGTGTGCAAGGTGAAGTCCAGAATTCACCTTTCATTTTCTTACTGGGCCCTCCAGCCTTTTCCATCATCATAGAGCCATTGCTGGGGATTCATAATTGTCACTTGTGATAGAAACCAAAAATGACTACGGCAGCTTTCCTGGTACTGCGGTCTTGCGAACCTGACTTGAACAGCAGGGGCTGGAGAGGTAGGCTGTCTGGCGTTTTCCTGGGGTGCCTCATCCAGGAGCCTGGATCTAGCCTGGCCTCCTAGGAGTCACTGCCTGCACCCCTCTCCTTTGCTCCCATCACACCAAAACCTAGCATATCACTGCTGTATTCCCCTGGGCCAGCTCAAGGCCATCTTAATTTTAGAATTAAGCACCCTAGCCACTGTTGATTACACAGATTAATTCTAGAATTAAGCACCCTACCCACTGTTGATTACACAGATCTACCTAAATTCTCTGCTATACAGAGAATAGAATATAAAATAGTATTCTTGTGCTGGTAACTTTGCCTCCCCCGCTCTGGACTGAATATTTTACAGGGGCTTGTCTGTCATATTCACTGCCGTGTCCCTGCTACTGGAAGAAAGTCTAGCGTGGAGTGGCCCAGAGTCAGGACTTGTTGGAGGAATGAATGAATTCATCTACTAAGTCAAGGTTCAGTCTTGATTAATCACTTTTCCTCCCATGCAAATTCATACCTGAATCATTCTTCTATGCTCTTACTGGCAATTCAATTAAGAAGCAACTTCTCAGAAATACTTAGAATGCAATTTCAGAGCTTTCATGGTAAAATGTTCTATTGTTTAACTTTTAAGTCTTCAGTTCATGCTTGGGCTTTGAGGTGTACACTTTGGCTCATAATCTTAGGGACTATTTGAAGACACATAGAAATGGTACGTTTGTGTGTGAGTGTGTGTTGGGGATAAGTTATAGGAACGTTAGATCATTAATCTTATTTTCTTCTTACCTCTATCAATAGGAGAAAATACTGTTGTGTCTCAGTTTCTCTGTATGAATCACAATAACATTTATAAAATCTTAATCGGTAAAGTTAGAGGATTTGTGTTTATAAACTGAGCTCAAGAAATATCATTAAGGAAAAAAAAGAAATCTTTCATTCAGAACAATAACTCTCAGCATACAAAATGATCACAACCTTCAAGTAAACACTAGGTCGGAGAAATAAGTACATAACAAAGTTTTTGTTTATTTTTCTTGCTCAGGATTCCTGGATTTTCAATTCTTGTTGCTCTTTATGTGACAAGAATTTTTTAATGGTTCTTTTATTTCACTCACATCATCCCTTTAAAACTCTTTTTGTATATATTTTATAATGTGTGTACCAGTGTAGTTACACCTGTGTGTAAATTACCAATAAATAGACAAATCTATCCTGGAGATGCGTGCTCAAATGGACTTGTTAGTTGTATTCTCAATCCTGGACACAGAGTAAAAGGTGTTTACATCATTTAGAAAATCATGACTTCTGCCTGGGGGAAATAATTAAATATAATAGTACTATATTTACATATTCTGTATTTATCTGAGGGTAATTTCATCTAGTATGTGTCTGCTAAATAGCAGTGTTATCCCACAAAAAAGGTTTAGATTAAATTTAAAACTGTAGAATTTGACTGGAATATCAATACAACTTACCAAACTTTCTTCCTTTCCCTCCCTCTCTCTTGCATGCACAGACACAGACACACACACACACGCACACGCACACGCACACACACACACACAATTGCCCAGCAGACTGGGGAGGAACGTAGGCCAGACACGGAAGGGTTAGACTAATATCATGGGTGCCAGGATAGCAATAGATACAAAATGTTTTAGAAGCCCAGAGGACACCTAGTCCAGTCTTAAGAGGTGAAGGAGACATGCCAGAGGAATTAACAGTAAGAGAACCCACTTCTCAAAAGCACTAGTGAAGTTTCTGGTGTTTTCATTTTGTGGCAGGAGCAGAGACTGTATAACATTAGGTGAAAATATTCAGTTCATGTAACATTTGCAGATTAAAAAAAAAAAAACCTGTAGAGTTTAAAAAACAAAACAACTGAGGTTTAATTTATGTAATTCATGCAAATATTTAATGCTTGAGAGTCATCAGGAAATAGTTACCTAATATTGATATGTATACTGCATCTTTTTGGGCACATTTTTAAAATCAAAATGTGATTGGTGGATTAAAGCAGTAATTTACAGAAATTGCTTTTCCCAATGTTTATATGGAGGATGTCATTTTCAATAGGACACAGGGAACTATTTCTTTTTTACTTATTTTTATCTATATAAAATGTTAAGGTGCTTTTTGAGAAACTTTGAATCTGAAGCTTATTTTTTTTAGTGAGAAAAAATTTAATAGAATTCAAATGTGTTTTTAAAAGGTTAAAAATAATTCCTTCTGTTCAGAAAACAAGATACATTTCCCCAAATCAATCTATGAAAGACAGAAAGGCAGGGATGGGACTCCTGCAAGAAGGCAAGTAATAAGCTTCCCTACCTCCCCATCATGTCTGCATGAAGCTCGTAAAGAGCATAAGAAGGCTGGTGCCTATAATCAGTCTTGTGAAGATGAGAAGTGGGGGAAGAACCTGCTGAAAAAGTGTGCAGTAGAGTTATTTAAACACTGTGTGTCACATTTGATACTTGGGATAAGTTAGATCGAACAGATGTTCTTCTCAGGATAAAGAGCTTATCGAAGTGTGCAGTGAAAGGTTACTGCAATTCGCGCTATAAGCCATTAATGATATTATCAGTTTGATTATTACTAATAAGCAACAATTTGTTTTGCACTTCTGGTTATGTATGATTGTCTGCCTTTTTTATTACTGGAATTACTAGCTAATATAAAAGTTGTTAAATGGTTCTCTTTTTGGCTGTATAAAATGCAGGGCATAGTTGAGTTGCAGATAACTGGCGTGTTTCTATAACCTCAGAGAAGTAGTGTACAAATGTTTTGCCACTTGAAGGTTTAAAATGTGTTGCATTGAAGGTTAAAAATTTAGCTTACTGGGCTTCCCTGGTGGCGCAGTGGTCGGGAGTCCGCCTGCCGACGCAGGGGACACGGGTTCGTGCCCCAGTCCAGGAAGATCCCACATGCCGTGGAGCGGCTGGGCCCATGAGCCATGGCCGCTGAGCCTGCGCGTCTGGAGCCTGTGGTCCGCAACGGGAGAGGCCACAGCAGTGAGAGGCCCGCGTACCGCAAAAAAAAAAAAGAATTTAGCTTACTACTCAATTCCAGAAGGGAATATAGAGGTAATCATATTTCACTTGCATGTGAATTCCATAAGCATCTCTGTGGCATTTTCAATCATTTTGCAGACAATTAACATGATGCTGTGCTTTCTCATTACAGAAATGGGATAGACTGAGAGAACTAAATCCCATGACAGAGGGGAAAAATACCATATGCAGAAATATTTGTAACCTAACTATGATTTAAACTGGATTCCTTGATAATAATGCTGGAGCCAAAGTAGTGGGAACAAGGGGAGGTGAGGGTGTTTTAGTGGGAAATAAAGACTTCGCAGCTTTTCAGTTTTGTAATCCTGTTTCCGATACCTGCTCTACTTTCCTAAGCAGGTCATTTGTCCTCTCTGAACCTCATTGTTCTCATCTGTAAAATGAAGAAAAGTAATAATTACCATGCAGGGTAGTTTTAAGAAATTCAGCATGTAACAAATATTTACTGCCCTCATTATGTTTCCCCAAATTTCATTATTAACTGTTTCTTCAGGAAATGTATATAATTGGATTTATATTTCAGATTAACAGCTATCCTTTTATGAGATTGATATTAGTTTACCTGACTTTAAGGATTTGTTTGTTTTTGCTGGTGTTGATAGTCAATCCTTAGCATCAATGGGTGCTTGTTTATCATTTAACCTCATAACTCTAAGGTGGGGGAAAACATTACTAATTATAGGATGAAATAAAAACTCAGTTTAATTCTAAAAATTAAATTCAGTTAAAATCTTCAAAATATTGCTACTTTTTCAGAAAGCAGATATCCAGGACTTTTTGACCAGTAAGACCCTAAGCATGACATGCAGCTCCAAGGAGGTCTGCACATGTGTCTCCTTATAGGTCTTCTGTTTCTGCTGTGTTGTCAGGCAAAAAGGGAGACGTTCTGCTAATGGAGGTACTTCTTCTTATTCTTGTGAGTTTTAATTTGGGTTTATATCCGAAGTTTAAGAATGTCCTGGGCTTCCCTGGTGGCTCAGTGGTTGGGAGTCCGCCTGCCGATGCAGGGGACACGGGTTCGTGCCCCGGTCCGGGAAGATCCCACATGCCGCGGAGTGGCTGGGCCCGTGAGCCATGGCCGCTGAGCCTGCGCGTCCGGAGCCTGTGCTGCACACGGGAGAGGCCACAGCAGTGAGAGGCCCGCGTACCACAAAAAAAAAAAAAAAAAAAAAAAAAAGAATGTCTTGTTGGAAATAGAATTGTGTATTAATTATCAGTATAGAATATTAATAGACTTGCTGCTCATTCCACCCTACTGACTTTAATAAAAATAAAAGAATCAGAACAAGAGTGCTTACTGGTTAAAAACATGTCGTTTTTAACTAAGGCATATAAGGAGAGATGCGGATGGGGGCATTTACCATGGATAGGCTCTTGTGCAAGTATTGTGGTTTATGATATTTAAGGACAGCTTATATACAATAGAAACATGATAAGTGGAAACATCTTTTGTTCCACAGATGGGATTTTAAGTTACTATAGTTATAATGGGTGTATAAGTGGATGCAATTATATTACAGGCAAGTTCACTTTGGAGGTAGCGGTGAATTGCTTACTGAAAGTATCACTTAGAGGGAGAAGTATAAGGTAATAGGCAGCTGCCAGTTAATCTCAAAAATGGAAATTAGGTGGGGAAAATTAGGATATGGAAGAAATTGTGAGAAATTTTTACATTATTGAGAGAGAGGAGGGTAACAATAGTTACAGAGATATAGTTGAAATGGAGGTTAATTGCCATTTATTGTTGTCTGATATGAGGGTGTTGGGTGGTACAGGGGAAGGTTTAAGAAGAACATTAAAAAAAAAAAAGCGTGAGGCAATACTTTCCAAGGCAGGTGAAAAACAAACTTTGTCTTTCAAAATGAGTGGAGTGAAGTGGAGTGAGCAAGCCTAGGAAAGACCCAGAAGGACTTAAAGTCAGGGAATCAAAGATGCAGACAGTCTCAGCAGTGGAGAGAGACAAACAGTCTGATCTAGAAACGGGAGGAGGAGGCAGAATCATTCACCCACTGCTCCAACACGTCTGATTGCATCCACGGGAGTTTTCCTCATGGGAACATGGTGGTAATTCTGGTTGCTGGGCTCTCATGCTTGGCCGTTGCTGCTGCTCTGAGAGGCTTATGAGGGTGGCCCAGGCAGACTTCCCATGGATCTGCTGATACAGACTCCTAAACACCTACTGTACTTTCTTATGTGATAAAGCTTGCAACACCTCCCATTCACTGAGGGTAACAGAGTTCTGTTATTGACAATTGAAAACAGTGCTGCAAGGTAGATTTTATCATCCTTATTTTATAATAAAGAGGACTGAAGCTCAGGGAAGTCTATTTCTCAATGTTTGCATCTAGCAAGTGATAGAGACAGGATTTGAATGAGTGTGTTTAACTCCAAAGCTACTCTTACCACTGCACTACACTGCATCTCCTGTGTTTTTGTGCAAAGCAAATTGGTAATTTGGAAGTGTTTTTAATGGCAGGAGCAAACGATTCAGCAGAGAATAGAAGGCAGTAAGCTTGGGAGCAGGTCATGAAGGGCTATTTATGCCATGGTTAGAGGTACTAGCCTTGCAGGTAATGCAGCCTTGTTGACAGTGATACACTTAGGCTTCAGTGAGATCACTCTGGCCACTGATTAACTTGAGAGAAAATGAAAGGAGAGAGTGGAGGCAGGGAGGCCAGTTAAGGGGTTATTGTGATCACTGTGGAATGACCTAGGCATTCAGTGCAGTGGAGAGAAAGGGGCAGGCTCAGGAGATGTTTAGGAGTTAGACTTGACCAGGTGTGGTGACTGGCAGACGTGGTTGGAGGGAGAGGAGAATATAAGGAAGAGGCGAGGTAGTGAAATGAGGTGTGAGTTGTAAAGGGAGGATGGGAAGAGGGTCATGTTGTCCAAGCATATGTCTGAGTAGAGGTGTGTGTGGTGGGAAGGAGTGGGTGAGGGGCAGAGTTGACCTAGAAGAAGGCAGGGGACAAAGATTCTGTCTCTGAGATTTATTTTGCTTACCTTTGTTTTAAACTTATTACAAGGGTACACCTTTCCTTTCCTAAATGAATAATGAATATTTGCTTTTCTCTTATAATACCAGTACTCATGTATTCAGAACTTTGTGTTCCTTAGAGAGATTTCTTCTGTAAACTGATGACATGTCATATAATAATGTTATCATTATACTTTGTTCTGAATTTACTTGCCCTAATAAGCTACATAAGCATTTATTCTACTATTTACCACACAAAATGCCAAATTACATATTCTATTAGATGAAATATTAAAATTGAGGGTACCCGATAAAGTGCAGAATATGGCAGCATAATTTAAAAGGATGTTGCATTCCAGTACAGTACACTCGTGGGGATCTTATACTCTTCTTATCTTTGGATATTGAATTGTTTTGACAGCTGTATGCACAAGTGAGTCCTGCAGGGTTTCTGTTTAAATTAAAGCTTCCAGACCTTGTCCTGCTTGGATTGGAACGACAGGTTCACTTCAGAATTAAGCTCCTCTGCCCAGGCACGTTAATCTGCAGGTCTGGCCACCTCAGATGTCTTTCTGGAATGAAAACAGATCTTGTATAAGGCTCTGTGTGGAATCCAAATGGTTCATTTACTTTACACAAGCTTGTTTTTCAAATTGCCTTAAAATCCTTTTTCTGCTCATGCCTTACACTGTGGCGATCCTAATGGAAGGTAATGGGTGACTTTCCCAGGAGGCGCTGAGGGGCCCTGCCTGTAGCCAGTCAGCAGAGCCCTTGAGTGAAGTCAGAGCTTCACAGGCAGGATGTGGGTACCTGAGGCAGAGGCATTCAGGGCTGCGGGGAGGAGAGGATAGGGATCAGAACGGTTTTGGAGAGGACGGGTACAGGGGTCAGCCTGACCCTGAGTGGAAGATTTATTTAGGGACTGGAAATAAGCAAGATCCTTGAATTACTATTTATTTAGCCTTGAGAGGTAGAGAAGAGAAATCACACCAAATATCCATTCCTACTTACAACAGGGAGTGTAACTGCCGAGGACGGTAAACTCCCAGGTCACAGCTCTGGGCCTTTCAAAGTACGGTAACTTGAGGATTCCTGACCATGTCCACAGGAACCATATTGAGAATTAAATGTTAGGTATCATGCAGTGGTGGCACCAGCTCTCTTCAGCGATAGCCCACTAATGGCATTCAAGTTCCGAATCTTTTAAACACCATGTGGTCAAGCAAAACTAGACCAAATATAGCCCAGAGACCACCACATTCAGACCTCTGAGAGAAATGTAAGGAAAATGTCTACTTGGTTTAAACTTTGGTAGAGGAGATTGGAGAACAAAGAGCTACGATTTGTTTGGATTGCTTAAATAAATGCCCTGTTAGTTTTTTCCAGATACTTGAAGTGTGGGCTCTCATGTGAGTCCTTCACATCTGCTTACTACTAAGCTTCCATTAAAGGAATAATGCCTCCTCTGTGTCCTGCAGAGACACAGACTCCTGCTGAGCTGGAGTCTCCTCCGTCTCTGATTTGCTGGCATTTCTGAGGAACTGCCTAAAAGTGCTCTCAATGCCCTATGGGAGGCTCCTCCAGGTATAGGATATGAAAAATCTAAGAATATTAAGCAACTATGGTTTTATATTAAGCAGAGCTTTCACTCAGCGTGTTCTGTTCCTTCTTGCAATCGAGTTTAAGCTCATTTAACAGTTTTTGAGCCTACCAGGTAGAACAAAAACCATTTGAACACCACTGTACTTGGGCACTTGATAGCTAGCTTCACCAGTCTTATTATCTTGAAAATATGAGTCTAATTATAACAGATGAAAGCTTGAATAATCGTGTCTTAAAATAAATTGGGTTGAAAGGAATGGGAAATTACTCTTGCTGATGCTGTTGTTGCAAATAAACTTTCGTGGGCCTCTAGGTTTTCAGGCCTTTGGAGGCCTGCCTCATTGAAAATACATTAAGTGCACGCTCAGTAGTTGCCAGTAAGTTGAATGCGGTTCCTTTTTGATAATTGTTTTGCCACCTTTCTTGATGATCTTTGTTGAGACTGGTAATCTAGAACCCAGAAAGAATGAGAGACAGAACCTGGCAACCCAAATGGATTATTTCACTCAAAAATAGACTACAGGGGCTTCCCTGGTGGCACAGTGGTTGAGAGTCCACCTGCCGATGCAGGGGACACGGATTCGTGCCCCGGTCTGGGAAGATCCCACATGCCGCAGAGCGGCTGGGCCCGTGAGCCATGGCCGCTGAGCCTGCGCGTCCGGAGCCTGTGCTCTGCAACGGGAGAGGCCACAACAGTGAGAGGCCCGAGTACTGCAAAAAAAAAAAAAAAGAAACAGACTACAGATTTATTTCAGCATTTACCTTTTTTTCCTTGAAATTTCTGTCTCTTCTTCTGTCCTTTAGTCTACAAGTAAAAAGAAAAATAAAACCTACATGTAGGTCATCTATTACTTTCCCTTAGCTTACATTTATAAATATAGCTTGATTTCATTCCATTTGAAAGTGCCACGTGTGTACAGATGAAGAAAGGAATGAATTTTGTCCAAAGGGGAGTGGATGATTACTACACTATGCCCAGAAGAGACTGGGGATTTTTTTGTTTTACCAAGAGTTGTTTTCAAACACATGATGCTTTGTTTCCAGTGAACCTCTGCCTTCCTCTTGCTCAAGAACCATCTAGCTTTAATTTGAAATTCCACTTTGGCTCAAGTATTCATAGTTTGGAATATTAATAACCAGTAAATGTGGTATATTCCAAACACCAACTCCAGTGCATACTGGGATGTAGGAAACTTCAGGTTCCCATCCTCCCAGTCTCCCTAATATTACTGTCTAGGTTACCAGTGTAAATGTTCAAATATGACTTATGTGCCTTCAAGATGCAGAGGCGTGCCTGTTCTGATGCTGCTAGCTCCTTCTCTGATGAGTAGTTTGTCATGTCACTTTTCCCTTGCCACAAGCATGGGACCAGAGAGCCAACTTCCAATCTGACCTGCCATATGCGTTGGAGCAGTAACTCTGCCCAATGTGACTAATTGAACCAAATGGATTCCCTCTCGTGGAGAGTTAAACTAGACTCAAAGAGAATTTCAGTCTGTACCTGCAGAAGCTGAGGAAGTAAACGCTGGGAGTGGCCGAGTTCAGGGCCTTCGTTCAACTGGGGAGCATAGATTATCTGCTGCCTGAGTGGGGTCTTCAGTCCCCAGACTGCCTTTGACTCAGGTTAGTCTAAGCAACGCGGCAAGGAGAGTGGGGTCCTCTCTACAAAGAGTGACTACCTGTACAGCGGGAATGCACTGCATTGCTTTTTTAAATTAATTTTAATTTTTATTACATTTTATTTTATTTTTTTAACATCTTTATTGGAGTTTAGTTGCTTTACAATGTTGTGTTAGTCTCTGCTGTATAACAAAGTGAATCAGCTATACGTATACAAATATCCCCATATACCCTCCCTCTTGCGTCTCCCTCCCACCTACCTATCCCATCCCTCTAGGTGGTCACAAAGCACCGAGCTGATCTCCCTGTGCTATACAGCTGCTTGCCACTACCTATCTGTTTTACATTTGGTAGTGTATATATGTCAGTGCTATTCTCTCACTTCGTCCCAACTTATCCTTCCCCCTCCCCCTGTCCTCAAGTCCATTCTCTACATCTGCGTCTTTATTGCTGTCCTTCCCCTAAGTTCATCAGAACCGCTTTTTGTTTGTTTGTTCATTTTTTTAGATTCCAGGTATATGTGTTAGCATGCGGTATCTGTTTTTCTCTCTCTGACTTACTTCATTCTGTATGACAGACTCTAGGTCCATCCACCTCACTACAAATAACTCAGTTTCATTTCTTTTCATGGCTGAGTAATATTCCATTGTATATATGTGCCACATCTTCTTTATCCATTCATCTGTTGATGGACACTTAGGTTGCTTCCATGTCCTGGCTATTGTAAATAGTGCCGCAGTGAACATTGTGGTACATGTCTCTTTTTGAATTATGGTTTTCTCAGGGTATGTGCCCAGTAATGGGATTGCTTGGTTGTATGGTCGTTCTATTTTTAGCTTTTTAAGGAACGTCCATACTGTTCTCCATAGTGGCTGTATCAATTTACATTCCCACCAACAATGCAAGAGGCTTCCCTTTTCTCCACACCCTCAACAGCATTTATTGTTTGAAGATTTTTTGATAATGGCCATTCTGACCTGTGTGAGGTGATACCTCATTGTGTTTTTGTTTGTTTTTGTTTTTGTTTTTTGCGGTACGCGGGCCTGTCACTGTTGTGGCCTCTCCCGTTGCGGAGCACAGGCTCTGGACGCTCAGGCTCAGTGGCCATGGCTCACAGGCCCAGCAGCTCCACGGCATGTGGGATCTTCCCAGACCGGGGCATGAACCCGTGTCCCCTGCATTGGCAGGCAGACTCTCAACCACTGCGCCACCAGGGAAGCCCTCATTGTGGTTTTGATTTTCATTTCTCTAATGATTAGTGATGTTGAGCATACTTTCATGTGTTTGTTGGCAATCTGTATATCTTCTTTGGAGAAATGTCTATTTAGGTCTTCTGCCCATTTTTGGATTTTTTTTTGGTTTTTTGATATTGAGCTACATAACATGAGCTGCTTGTATATTTTGGAGATTAATCCTTTGTCAGTTGCTTCATTTGCAAATACTTTCTCCCATTCTGAGGGCTGTCTTTTGGTCTTCTTTATGGTTTCCTTTGCTGTGCAAAAGGTTTTAAGTTTCATTAGGTCCCATTTGTTTATTTTTATTTCCATTTCTCTAGGAGGTGGTTCAAAAGGGATCTTGCTGTGATTTATGTCATAGAGTGTTCTTCCTATGTTTTCCTCTAAGAGTTTGATAGTGTCAGGCCTTTCATTTAGATTTTTAATCCATCTTGAGTTTATTTTAGTGTATGGTGTTGGGCAGTGTTCTAATTTCACTCTTTTACGTGTAACTGTCCAGTTTACCCAGCACCACTTATTGAAGAGGCTGTCGTTTCTCCATTGTATATTCTTGCCTCCTCTGTCAAAAATAAGATGACCATATGTGCATGGGTTTATCTCTGAGCTTTCTACCCTGTTCCATTGATCTGCATTTCTGTTTTTGTGCCAGTACTATACTGTCTTGATTACTGTAGCTTTGTAGGATAGTCTGAAGTCAGGGAGCCTGATTCTCCAGCTCCATTTTTCTTTCTCAAGATTGATTTGGCTATTTGGGGTCTTCTGTGTTTCCATACAAACTGTAAAATTTTTATTCTAGTTCTGTGAGAAATGCAGTTGGTAGTTTGATAGGGATTGCCTTGAATCTGTAGATTGCTTTGGGTAGTAGAGTCATTTTCACACTGTTGATTCTTCCAATCCAAGAACATGGTATATATCTCCATCTGTTTGTATCTTCTTTAATTTCTTTCATCAGTGTCTTATAGTTTTCTGCATACAGGTCTTTTGTCTCCTTAGGTAGGTTTATTCCTAGAAATTTTTTTTTTTTTGCTGCAGTGGTAAGTGGGAGTGTTTCCTTAATTTCTCTTTCAGATTTTTCATCATTAGTGTATAGGAATGCAAGAGATTTCTGTGCATTAATTTTGTATCCTGCTACTTTGCCAAATTCATTGATTAGCTCTACTAGTTTTCTGGTAGCATCTTTAGGAATCTCTGTGTATAGTATCTTGTCATCTGCAAACAGGGACAGTATTACTTCTCTTTTCTGATTTGGATTCCTTTTATTTCTTTTTCTTCTCTGATTGCTGTGGCTAAAACTTCCAAAACTATGTTGAATAATAGTGCTGAGAGTGGGCAACCTGTCTTGTTCCTGATCTTAGGGGAAATGGTTTCAGTTTTTCACCATTGAGAACGATGTTGGCTATGGGTTTGTTATATATGGCGTTTATTTTGTTGAGGTAAGTTCCCTCTATGACTACTTTCTGGAGAGTTTTTATCATAAATCAGTGTTGAATTTTGTTGAAAGCTCTTTCTGCATCTATTGAAATGATCATATGTTTTTGTTTTTGTTTTTGCGGTACGTGGGCCTCTCACTGTTGTGACCTCTCCCGTTGCGGAGTAACAGGCTCCAGACGCACAGGCTCAGCGGCCATGGCTCACGGGCCTAGCCACTCCATGTCATGTGGGATCTTCCCGGACTGGAGCATGAAACCGTGTCCCCTGCATCGGCAGGCGGACTCTCAACCACTGCGCCACCAGGGAAGCCGGATCATATGTTTTTTATCCTTCAGTTTGTTAATATGGTGTATCACATTGATTGATTTGCCTGTGTTGAAGAATTCTTGCCTTCCTGGGGTAAACCCCACTTGATCATGGTGTATGATCCTTTTAATGTGCTGTTGGATTCTGTTTGCTAGTATTTTGTTGAGGATTTTTGCATCTGTGTTCATCAGTGATACTATCTGTAGTTTTCTTATTTTGTGGCATCTTTGTCTGGTTTTGGTATCAGGGTGATGGTGGCCTCGTAGAATGAGTTGGGGAGGGTTCCTCCGTCTCGTATATTTTGGAAGAGTTTGAGAAGGATAGGTATTAGCTCTTCTCCAAATGTTTGATAGAATTCGCCTGTGAGGCCATCTGGTCCTGGGCTTTTGTTTATTGGAAGATTTTTAATCACAGTTTCAATTTCAGTGCTTGTGATTGGTCTGTTTATGTTTTCTTTTTCTTTCTGGTTCCGTCTTGGAAGGTTGTGCTTTTCTAAGAATTTGTCCGTTTCTTCCAGTTTTTCCATTTTATTGGCATATAGTTGCTTTTAGCAATCTCTCATGATCCTTTGTATTTCTGCGGTGTCAGTTGTTACTTCTTTTTCATTTCTAATTCTATTGATTTGAATCTTCTCCCTTTTTTTTCGTGATGAGTCTGGCTAGTGGTTTATTAATTCTGTGTATCTTCTGAAAGAACCAGCTTTTAAGTTTTATTGATCTTTGCTACTGTTTCCTTGGTTTGTTTTTCATTTATTTCTGATCTGATCCTTATGATTTCTTTTCTTCTGCTCCCTTTGCTTTTTTGTTGTTGTTGTTCTTTTTTCTCTAATTGCTTTAGGTTAGGTTATTAGAAATTTTTCTTGTTTCTTGGGATAGTATTGTGCATTGCTTTTCTTAAGAGGGTGTGAGCCTGCCTATGGCAGGGATGATAATGGTCAGGCTGTGGCCCCCAAAATGTAAGTATCTGTGTGTATCTGTAACAGAGATGACATAGCATTATTTGCTACTCTAGTTTTCTTCATTTCTTCCTTGTGAGTAGATTGCACTATCCATTCCAACTTCTTTTGTGGCTAAATTCATCATATCTTAGTATGGTCAGAGTGATCAGCAAAATACAAAATTCCTTTGTTAATACAAGGATGATGTCTTTTTTTTTAATAGGTGAATCCTTAGAGTCATTGCCTCATTCAGCAAGACCTTCCATGTGCCTCCAACTGTGCTGGGCATTAAGAATAGAAAAATAAGTGAGACAAAATCTAGTCTGCTTAGTAACAAAATATCTCAATATGTGCTGAGTATTCACATGTGAGATTTAAAGAATGTAATCGAAGAAGGTAATCTGGATGCTTAGAGGTGGGGCTGGGGTAGCAGTGAAGTTTCCCAGGGACGATGATGTTTAATTAGAGCTTTGAAGAATAAATGCAGATTTCCATACACACAGGGAACAGAGTTAGGGCTCCTATTTTGGGGTTAATGGAGCATATATGAACTTTGAGTCCACATCTACCCAAAACTAAATGCAAAATTATATTTATGTGTATATATGTTGTAAATCTATATGCGTAGTGTGTGTGTATCTGTAGAAGGGCTGTAATTTATATCAGATTTTCAATTCTTATACAAAACATTTTTAAAACCATTTTGTAAATATTGAGTGTTCATTTCTTGTGCTTTAACTCCATCATGAGAAATGTACGCATCAGCATCAGAGGATAAAGCATTTGAAATGGGTCAATCTCTGGTGCTGCTGGGCCAGACAACTTGTATAAATTCCTTGCACATACAGCTACTTATTAGGGAATAAAATAAATAATAACTCTGTGCAGTATATGGAACATGTTTACGAAACCATGCCAAGGCTTTTTTGTAGGCACTGAATACACAGAGAAATGAACAAAACCAGTTAGAAGTTGATCAGTGGATCTTCTTACCCTTGCACACCCCAACTCCAACTCTTCAACATGTACAATACTAGCCTGAACGGCTTTTTTGAACTATTTGTTTCAGCACTTTATTGATCCTAGGAGGTTTGTGACTGCAAATATGTAATTATTTTCTTTAGATGGTCCTTCTCCTTTGTCAGCAGAACAAAGGACATGTAACAAAGGAATTAAAACTATATAAGCACTTCCTATAAAGGAACTTTTGCATGAATAGTCAGTCTTCTGTTTCCCGTAATCTTTTTTTCCCCCGAATCCCAATGAGAACTCCTAATTTACTGAAGTAAAACAATTATACATTTTAGGTTCTATAGTTTTCAAATGAAAAAAAAAAAATCAACCAATGGCCAGTATTAAAAAAGAAGGTAATTAGGATCTGGTCAGCGTTAAAGGGGAGGTTAGCGATGTCAAATCTGAAATGTCAAGCAAGTGCTATTTATTTATTAACACACAACAAGAAAATGCAGTTCTAAGAACCAGAGTTTGTCTACTCGACAAACACAAAAATACTTGCTAATTGTTGGCCAATAAGTTGTAAACTTTTTAAATGGCTAAATTTATCTTTAGTTAACCAGACAAATTTTTCTCAAAAGACAACTAATATTCAATTATAAATGAAGGTTCAGTGGAAGTAGCTATTATATCACTGCTTACACATGGTTTAACCATTTGAACCATTATTTTTCAAAATATACTATTATTTCAAAAATTTTTATACTGTTATTTCAAAATACACTGTTAAAGTTATTCAAGTCTCATTAGCTGTCACTTGGTAAATGTATTTCCTCCTGATGCTGTTTGTCTCTCAGAGATCTATTAATTATGCCTCATGGTAGATAAGGGAATTGACCTGAAAAGAAAATACTTCTGATAAAGGTATATGGTATACATCCAGATAATTGCCTACTCTTCTAGTAGGTAGCAGCCAAATAAACAAAATTAGCATATCTAGAGTTTTTGGTTTACATAATTTTTTTTTTTTTTTTTTTTGGCAATAGCCGGGCCTCCCACTGTTGTGGCCTCTCCCGTTGCAGAGCACAGGCTCCGGACGCGCAGGCCCAGCGGCCATGGCTCACCGGCCCAGCCACTCCGCAGCATGTGGGATCTTGCCAGACCGGGGCACGAACCCATGTCCCCTGCATTAGCAGGCGGACTCTCAACCACTGTGCCACCAGGGAAGCCCCTTAACATAATATTTGTTATTCAGCTCAGATTTCTTCTTTCTAAGATGAATCTTTTAAAACAGTGTGATCAAGAAGAATCATGGGCTTTAGTGTCAATGAGACCAGATTTCAATTTCTCCTTCCTAAATATCTTTGAATGTGATTTATATTTTTATAAGACAAGGATAGTAGCAGCTAGTTTACACAGTCGTGAGGCTTAAATGCATAACATATGTGAGTAAACTCAGCTCGATGAATGGAACACAGTGGGCACTCAATAAATGTGAGTGTCCCAGAGTCTACAGGGGCAGATTTCTGGGATGTTTACTGATGTCTCTGGCCTGCTGGCTTGCATGCAAATAGGCAATTAAGAAATACTGAACTGTTTGCAGGCTCACAGCCTCTTGGCACTGGCTGCAGCCAAATCTTTAGCCAAAGATTTTCGCTGGCCGCAAAGAGATGTGAAATCTGTCATCCTAGTTTTCTCTCATAGCCAGGCGAGGTCAATATACTGAAGGACAAAAAAGTGGAAAACAAATTAAAGAAGTTAACATGTCCTTCAGGAAGGTGGCAAAAAGAATGGAGTATGTTCCAGTGTTTTCCCAGGCTTTGGGGATTGAGAGGTGGATAGAGGGCATCTGACTTTTTTGGTATTCTCAAAGAGCTTTATTGGCAACAGGATAAGACCCCTGTTGAGAAGGTGCCAGAGCAAAATAATCCACCAGCATTAATCATGCCATTTTCATGTCTCCATGTCTGCAAGCTCACTTATTTAAAAACAGGGAGTTTCAAGAGCCTGTAGAGCTGCCATGTTTGATGAAGGGGAAGGAATTATTCTTAAGGGAAAGTGAGGAATTTTAATGACACACTGAAGCTCAGTTACCCTACCTGTTGGTGGTGCAGAACTGGACCTAGAGGTGATGGTCAGAGCAAAAATAAAGGGGAGGCCATTCAGTGCAGAGTGTCACTGAGGAATGGACACTACAGATAATAACAGCCAAGCCTTAATGGATGCTCACTATATGCCAGATAACGCTTTAATTGTGCTGTCTTGTTTGGACCTCATAGTAATAACCTATGTGGTTACAAATATTCTCATTTTTGTAAATGAGGAAACTGAGGCCAAGGAAGGTAAGAAACTTGTCTTGATGGTCACACTGTTAGTGAGTGGGAGAGTCTGGATTCAAATGCCACCATACTGATCCCAGAGTTCAGCCACATTAACTCTTTTAGGAAGAGCCCTGTATGTGTTGGCAGTCAGAACGCACACAGATGCGTGAAGTGGGCTGCGAGTCACCTAGGGACATCCGTGATTAACAGCACCTGGTCACTGAGCTGCTTCCTAAAGTGGAGGGTTCCCATTACCTCCAGGATGTTGGTTTGTTGAATGAGAACTTGGGTCTGGGCCCAGAGCAGAACTGCTTGAAATAATACAACAGCGCGTACTGGCGTCCCTTCTTTGAACTGTCTCCAGGAAGTGTTCTGCCTCTCGGAGGAGCAAATGTTGAGCAAACGGTTTGAAAGCACACCAAATTATTATCCTGCCCTAAGCATGAAATTACTCACCTTCCCTGAGTGGCCGTGTGTGTTGGTCTGATATTGAACTGGGTCAGGATGTCTGATAACTAGTCATGACTATTGGGCCAAAAGCTCTAGCAGTTTGGAGGAGAAGCCCATGTACGTAAAGTATCCATTAGTCTCATAAGTTCAGAGTGGCTGTGTTTCATGCTCAGAAACATTTGCTCAATGATACCCATGAGCTGGAAAGCTGAACACTCATGGTTTTCAGTAGCATTCACTACACTATTTTTCCAGAGACATTAAGTCCTATAGGACTCTTTGTGAACTACTGATAGCCCAAACAGCTATCACTAGTATGCCAAAACTTGTAACATCTATTCTGGAGATTCTGATAACTCTATTTAGATGCTATAATTATGTTCATTTATACTGCTTTTGATAGGTTGGACAAATATTGTACAGAATAAGTAAAAGTGACATTCACTCTGGCTTTGGCACCGGCATTCCCTTTTATGTGCTTATCTCTCCAAGTAATCTAAATAAATTCACCTGCTTCCCCCACCCCCCAGAAAATAGAGTAACTATTATGAAATCTTAATGGGATAAATAATACCTTTCAGCACCTCCTGCTTTGTATGAAATGTAGCTTGGGGAGCTGAAATTGCCTATGAGATCTCAAGTCAATAAAGTAATGAAAGGAAGATGGACCTTTAAAAATGTCTTTAGTTTCTTAATCCCATTCTTTAGCTATATTTATATTAAAATAACATGCCACTTTTCCATCTCGCTATATTTATTTTTTGGCCACGCTACGTGGCTTGCGGGATCTTAGTTCCTCACCAGGGTTTGAACCCGCGCCCTCTGCAGTGGTGTCCTAACTACTGGACCGCCAGGTAATTCCCCCATTTCGTAATATTTAAAAAACAAAAAAAAACACCACCAACAACGTGAATTTGAAAAGATCAACAGGATCCATCTCTAGGAGAGGCAGTATCCAAACCACATGCCAGGTAGACTTCCTTTCTCACAAAAGATCAGCGCTGACAGTAGGTAAAATCAAGCACAAGAACAAGAGAATTCAGTCAAGAGCTGAAGATCATGTCAGAAAGGAAAGAAATAAAGACAAAGTGTTACAGTTCCAGTGAAATTTGCTGCTAAGATTTCTATATGAAGAGAAATGCCTTCTTAATAGAAAATATATATATATTTCAGGAGTTAAAACCCTAGAAGAGTAGATGGTCATTTGATGATAAAGAGAGGCTGTGGCTATGTTTATTGTTTATGAAGGTCAAGAACAAGTTTTCCTGGTTAGGAAGCTTTCACTTTAAAGTCCCCACAACGTTGACCTAAATAACGAGGCTATTTATTTTCTCACATGACAATGAGGAGTCCTGAGTTGGGTCACCTCCAAGGTTGCTTAACTCAGTGCTTCAGGTTCTGCCATCCTCTGAGCTTTCTATGCAAAATATAGACAGACTTTCTAGGAGAAGAGAGATTATCTTACAATTACTGTGAGGGGACTTTACCTAAGTATCATCAACTTTCCTGTTGTAGGTTCCTTAATTCCTGAATGTTGATGTCCTGATATCTCTTAGTGATCTCTACCCTGGGTAGGGGGTAGGGAGGAAGACCTGAAGTACATTTAAATTATGTACCCCATAGACTGTTAGTTTTAATTTGTAACAAATATATTTACTATTTTTTCTCTGTAAATAAATAAGACCCTTAACTTAACTGACTTTACCAGATGATGAACTATACAAATGGTTAACGTTTTTGTGGAATGTATACAATTTTATTGCTTATACCAATTAACTAAAGATTCAGATATTTTAAGAAAGTAATGGGTAGTATTATAAGAGTCACACTTGATGTTTAAGGGTAAAATTATGGCACTGAGAGCTTTTAATCATCCAGAAAATCTGCTCAAACAGAACAATATTTCATAGAACTAGAATTTCCTACAGTAGGGACAGCACCCAGAGCTTTTTTGATTCTGTCTTTCCGGTGTGTTCTCTTGACCACAGAGATAATTAAAGGGGCTTTGCCAATTAAATATAAATGTATTAACACAAGAATTTAATCCAAAAATTGTTCTGTTTATTTTTTGTGTATGCATTAAAGTTAGCTTTTGAAGCTAAACTGAAATATAAAATTTAACTACTATAGGTTGATTTAACGTACTATAAGTTACCTTTGCGACCAGAAAGTGTACCCCAATAAAGGTTTAAGCTTCTGTGAAAAACAAAGAAATAGAATAGATCCTGCAAATACATTTGGGGTAGATAAGAACTGGTGTCCATTGCTGGTGTCCAAGCAACACTAACCCAACTGCTAAAGAAAAAACTCATATTGATGTTTCCTTTCTAATTGTGAAGTAATTGTGCTGGCCACTGATAGAATTAGGCTAGTGATACAAGTAGCTTGAATGAGGAACAGGATTAACAAACGGTGTGTTCAATTAGAGAAACTATTTGACTAATTGAAAAGTGAAGAGTGGGTGACTGGCTAGCAGCTACTGGTTCTCTGGGTTAAAAAGAAATACTTTTGCCTGTCTTTTGACTTTCTGTTTTTAGATGTTGTATAATTTCAGATAGAAGTCACCTTTCATTTGTATAAGCTCTCCTGCCACTGCTCAACCAGTTATGAGCAGAAAATGTGAGAATATATAAGATAGTGCTGTTATGACAGTACTGTATGTAACGATGATTTTGTCTGGGGGATTTCTATTTTCTGTGCTGGTTTTGCATGTGTGTGATTTTTCTAACATGTCTACCATGACTATTTTCTAATAAGAAAACTACACGTATGCATTTTAAAAGAAGAATAGTCTTTACCATACCATACATAAAAATAATTCCAGGTGTATTTAAGACTGAACAAACCAACCCAAAACCTCCAATGTTGTATAATAAAAAAGAAAACAAGACTGATATTTTAATAAGCCCAAAGGAAAAAAGAGTAGAAAGAGTTCCAGTGATAATGAATTTGAAGATCAAATATAATAAACATGTAAAATGATTCTTGAGGTCAGGGTAATTTTTAAATTTACAAAATGAAATCATTTTTTGTCTATCAGATTGGCATTACAAAACTGGCTCTGCATTTAGGAGAAAGAGCCACCCATATAGTGTTGGAAGGAATGTAAACTGCAATTAATGCTTTTTTTTGGAGTACACTTGGAAAGTACCCATGAAAATTTTATGTGTATGCATCTTGGGACAGCAGTTTTACTTCCAGGTGCCTCTCCTAGGGATTTACTTGTGTAAATGTGCTGTCTTGCAAGTGAAAGGATATGCCCATTATCAGTTTTTCAGTGGACACAATGAGAATACACTATGTGGCAAGCACTTTTCTCATAAAGGATACACTGGAGGATGCCAGAGAAAGGTCTTATTTACAGCAAGGGGAGACAGTAAACACACATGAACAAATGCATGATCGAGATCATTTCAGAGAGTGATGAGTACTAGGAATGAAATAAACAAAGAAGATATAATAACAGCTGACCAAGGATAAATTAGGTTATTTAGATCAAGAGTTCTAGAAAGTCCTCACGAAGTGGCCTATGAGCTGAGAAGTGAGGAGGCAGGAGGAGCGCCGCGCCAAGGCCTTGGGACAGGGCACCGCGCATAGAGGCTCAGCGCTGGCAAAGACCAAGAACAGAAGCAGGGTCTCTGCCACTGATTTGAGGTTACGGAGGAAAACGGACTCCAAATTGCATAGAACTCATAGGCTGCAGCAAAAACTTTGAAGCTTAAGTGTATTGTTTAATTTTGAAACATTGAACAATTAGGGGGAAAAAAATCAACATTCGTCAATAGGAATGGTTAACTTATTAAATAAAGTCACTGTAAAATACCATCTAGATGTTTAATAAGTGGGGAAGCTCTGTGTTTATTGACACTGAGCAATGTAAATCATGTTATTAAGTGGAAAAGCATGTTGCAGAACACTGAATATAATACATCATTAAAAATATATCAAAATACACACAGAAAGATCTGGAAGCTACACTGAAATTCTATATTGGTAAAGGTAATGTGGAACTGAGTGGTGGTGTAAGGGGACTTTGATTTTTATTTTATACACATATATTGACAAAGAAAACAGATTTATATTCTTAAAAAATGCCTTTGGGCTTATAGTTTCTTTTGCCTTGCATGGTTACCTTATGGAGTAAAAGCATTAGATTGCATTCTGCAAACTGACGACCAATTATCATATTCTTGTTGTGTGTGTTTTCCACAAACGACTTCATGTCTGAACTCCTGTTCATTTTTGGAATTTAAGCCTTTCCTCCAGCTTCCTGACCCTCTTTGCATCCCCCAGCCATGTCAGTCACGCAGCCATTTTTTAATGTAAGTTTCAGAACACATCAGAGAGGGCCCAATTCCTTGCATGTTAAGGTAATTCTTTAAAGGTTGCTCTCTAACCAATGTGAGCTTTCAAGATAAGGTCCTGAGAGTGGGGCTTTCTTCATTTGAAAGAGTATTTTGAGAGCCTTCTTTGATGTTTGAAACCCCTTTTTTTTTGGCCTCCTACTTGCCAAAGTACATGCCTTTTTAATTTGGGGAACATTTATTATAACCCAAGAAAGATTTGGAATTTCTTTTGTTTGAACATTACTGTGGAATTTGAAAAGACAGGTTTCTGTGTTATGAAACTGATGGCAACTGTAGAAATTCAGTTTAAAAAATAGTCCAATTAAAAGGTCAGTGATGAAGATGACAGAGGAAATTGTTCTGATATTGTTTTACAGAGCAGTGCTCTAGCAAAATGTTCATCATGATTGTTCTTGGAGACATACAACTCCAGTTGTTTGTATTCTTGAATCACACCTGTGAAAGTTTGCATATGCATAGTATTGTCAGGTTGGGATTTGCTTTTACGCTACTTAAAAACTGATAAGTTAGCCTGCTTGCTGCTTCAGACTGCTGGCAGAAGACATGAGATGCTTGGGTCAAAGGCAAAGCCTACATAGCACTCAGCACAAGCAGCTGCTGGTCTGAGTCAGTGCCTCATACACCCAAGGTCCCATGGCAGTGAGATGATGGGCTCAGGTGGATGCTACACATGGAGTGGATTTGTACCACAGCTGAAGACACTGAGCTGGGGGAATCCACTGCTGATGGAACAAACAGTAAGCAAGCCTGCTTTTTCTCCACGGGAAACATTGCCTTGTCTTTTAAGATTACCATTTACATGAGAAAGCCTGATAAATGGCTTGGGTAGAAAGTGGAGAGAGCCTTTCAGTCTTGGCACACCCAGCAAGAGGCCAAGAGGACGCTTTCCCAGCAAGAATGTAATTTTATATCATGATATTTAAGAGCATGTAATTATGTTAATATACATATGCATGATACATATGCATTTTAAATAGTCTTTTAAAAATATTTTTTAGAAATACATGGGATAACAGTAAACAATGGTGATACCTTTCCTGTTTCCTAAAAAAATAGAATGTAGCATAAAAATGAAAGAAGCTGCTATCCCATTGTCATTTGTCTTGTGCTGTCAAGTTTACTGCAACTAAGTATGGAAGAATAAACAGAATTTCCAAATAAGTATATTTATTAGCTACTAACTGGAGGTACATTAAAATATAGTCTACCTTGAAGATATATGGGTTTATATCGAAGACATATAAAACGAGGGTTGGTGGTAAGTCAGAATTTCAGCTTCAATGTAGAAACCAAATTGAATTAAAACAGCATAAAAGGACTTTCAGAAGGGGGTTTTTCACAACACACTTTGAATTGTCTCTGCAGGGCACTGATAGGGGTGTGTGTGTGGGCAGGGGTCCAAAGGAACAGACTGCCACTGTGGGGTACTGGTTGGCTAGAGTACTTCAAGTCAGTGGAAACCATTTTTGTAGAAAAATCATTTTAATTCTGAGCAAGGAAAATTTTCATAGAATAGTGTTTACACAGGGTTAGAGGTGGCTTGCCCATGGGCTTGACCACCCTGAGCACTCATTTGAATATGAATCTGCCACTTTCTACTATTTTTCCCATTACTTAAAATATACTTCAAATTAGTCTAATTCATGACAGTACTTTCTTCTATCTTAAAAGGAGGAAAGATAAAATTGATAAAAACATGTTAGGTTTGGGTAGAATTTATTTTTATTTTTATTAAATTTTAACTTGAATAGAATTATATTGCAGTTATTTTAAATGACCCTTGTTTCTGATTGTTAAACTCCTCCCTCCCCCCAGTATCTCGATGCTTTACTATTACTTTCTTAAAGATAGGTAAGCATTATAATATTTTGAGTTATGGAAATGTGTTTTATAAGTACCATATAGTAAATTCTAAACTTTATAGCATACAACTTTTAAAGCATACATCTTATGTAGCGCAGGGGAAAAAAAGGAAAGAAAACATTCAAGAGATGATTTGATTTTTCATGAATATAACTTAGACCTGTTGAGTCAACTTACAAACTGACAAACAGAAGAAACAGCATGTTCTTTGAGGCTTCATAATTTATCTACCAAACTGTAATTTTATAAATGAATATCCTTTTGATGCTTCCCTTTGGAACACTGCAAGATTTATTTGGCAAAATGTTTTTGGATCTTTTACTTTTAAACATTTATCACACACAGTGTAGCATATGAGTGATTCATCGCTGAAAACTTGTGAGTTGCACAGTTCCCCTTTTTCATAATTCATATAAGTGCTTTCCATGTTATCAGGGTAGAATTGTAGTTTCCAGCTCTCATTGTTTGGCCTTTATTTGTTATTAGGTCTTCAACAGTTTCCCCTAGAATGTTATATTTAATGACCTCAAGGTCCAATTTGATACCAGGCTACAGTTGCTCACAGAGATTGGAAGTACATGAGCAAATAGGATTCTTGACATATTAATACTATACATTTCCCCCGATTTTCTTTAATAAAAAATCTTAAACCTAATTTGAATAAAATATCCAACCCATGCACACTGCTACCAAATCAATATGACTTTGGACAAATAAAGAACAGGCAAGAAAACTTCCCTGTGTCTTTGTCCATCTGTCTGTCTGTATTATCTGCTCAGGCTGCTATAACAAAATACCATGGGCCAGATGGTTTAAACAGCAGATGTTTATTTCTCACAATTCTGGAAGTTGAAAGTCCAAGATCAAGGTGCTGTCAGACTCAGCTCTTGGTGAGGGGCCCTGACTTGCAGACAGCCACCTTCTCACTGTGTCCTCACATGGCACCGAGAAAGAGCAATCTCTCTCTTCTTCTTCTTGTAAAGCCATTAATTCCATCACGAGGACTACACTCTCATGACTTCATCTAACCCTAATTATCCTAAGGCCCTATCACATTGGGGTCGGGGCTTCAACATATGAATTTTGGGAGAACATAATTTAGTCGATAACTCTCTCTCCACTCTTTCATCCCTAATCAGTTCTAAATACAAAGCCAATTTATGAAGTAAAAATGTAACCATATCAACTTGACTTACATTTATAAGTTATACTTTCCTCACTAGTGAAGGGAATTTCTTCCCAGCTAATAAGATGGATTGTCTTGTTTTACTGCCAGCATCAAAAGCACTGGATGAGATGCCAAAGTTTCTGATGAGAATATTTCACTTACGATGAAAGAAACTTCCAAAATGCTAGGGCTTTGGTTTTATTTTCCATTCTAATTTTCACTAAATCTTAAAGCTGTCAAAAAATTAAATTGGAAAACTCATCATTTATCAGTGCTGTCTTTCAAAAGCTAGTTCCTTTTCCCTTTCTTTTTTTCACCAGTATGCCCCACAACCAGCAAAAACAAAGTTACAGAACCACTCAGCTCAGTAACTTACTTTGAGCAGAGTTCCAGCATTAAGCATTGGCTCATGGTGTGCTGAGGAAGCATGAAAGTACACAGATGAAAGAGCAGCAAGAGCTTCGAGAGTGCCTGATCATGAGTGTGTTTTCCTTTGGCTTCTTGGCCTCTGAAAGATTTCTGGTTTACATGGTGTCATGCTATTGGATTTCTTTTAAAGAACAAGTAACTTCTTCCTTTAAATGCTATTCTTAGGATTCAAAAAAGAGGAAAGGGTGTCTACCTGGAACTAAGGACTGGAGAGATGCTTTATAGGAAATTACAGAACACAACTATATAAACGTTAAAATTATTTTGAGAGGAAATCCTGTCTCCTTTAAATGCCATTAATTTGTTTACCATTTACTTTCAAAGGAAACTGAATGAATGCAAATATTAGGGAATACATAATGTAAATGAAGCATTTTTCCAAGTAAATGATCCACAGGAATGTTAGGAATTGTTTAAGAATACCTTATTGGAAAGCTAAAAACTGAACATGGCAGGTCAGAATAATGAAAACATAAATTGACCATAATTTGCACCATTGGAAATAACAGTTTTCAGTTTTGTTTTATTTTTAAAGTAATGGAGCAAAGAGAAATAAGAAATCAACCTTTATTTCCTACTTATGCCAGATGCCATGTATATGCATTATGTTTAGCCAGATTTTAATAAGTGAAAACATAATTAAATAGTGAAAATAGGGAAAGTCATTAAGTGCTGTATGACACAGAAGGAACTAGAAATCTGACAGTTTAGAAGCTAGTCTGAAGAATAATACTTCATGATGTATTTTTAAAGCAGTTATAAAGATTCTTAAATCATTGTTTCCCAAAGCATGTTCTATGGTGTATTTGTTCTGTAGGCTATTGATGGGTTCTGTGAAAAGAGGATGCTATAGTGAAGTGAGTTTAGGAAACGCTTAATGAAGCGTGTATGTTTACAGTAGGATGTTTCCAGTGCTAGTATTTGGGTAATACCTATTGTCCACATAATAATCAATGCTTCTTAAACCTGTTTGGCCATGGAACACTGTTTTTCCTTAGAGTACATCAAATAACTGGTGTTGACATGTTTTGAGACATACTGCTTTAGATAACTCAGAGGGAGGAAGTGAGATCATTTATAACCATGGTTTTTAAATTTAAAAAGGTATACTTAGTTATAGCAAAGAAGAGGCAGAGATATGGAGCTCAAGGTTTTATTCTGTTGTGAGGAAATGCTAAGGAGTTTCACTAGCAAATTAACTCAGTAAAAAGATTATTGGATTAGAAGTCAAGTGACTGGATCCTATTCTGGTCCCATCACTAAGTTTCTGAGCAAAGTGATTGAACGCCCATTGACCTTAGTTTCTAGCTCTGTAAAATGAATTGACTCTCAAAAATCCCACCAATCCTAATTTACATAAAGATGTCTGAGAGGTCATAGAGCTAGAACAAATAATGTAATCATACCAAATATTCTGAACATCTTTGACAAACTAAATCTAAGTAGTTTTTTCAAGCAGTCAGTGTTATTGGGTAATTTCTATTTGCCTGGTGATGATCCTCTTTAATGGATCTTCCACGTAACTATATATGTTTGTATGGGGTCCATAGGGTGGGAAATGGGGAGAGATGATTTAGACAAAAAGTATACAAATACACAAACAGGATGATTTCTGAGAGTCATCAATACTTTGCTGAAAAAAATCCAAAATTATGAGATAGGGAGAAACAGGGATGAGGGGTACTTTAGATGATGTTATACTCTAGATTTAGAGAACTGAATAGCATCCACTCCAGAGTTTTAATGAATTTTAGTGGTATATACTGGAACTATTTCAAAAGAGCTATATTTTTATCATGGATAGGAATTGCCTTAAATGAAGGAACCCCGGTGCTGCTACCACCACCGCCAAAAATGAACAGGTCCTTTTATGAACAGAGAAATGTAAATCTGTAGCACTTAAAAGTTCATAGCCAGAAATGCTTTCTTAAACATTTTAATTTTTTTTATTTTTCAAAAGGAAGGAGACACAAAAACTTTAAATCTGCAAATAATTCTAAGACTTTCAATAGTGAAACACTAAGCTGATTGAATCTGATTGTGAAAATATTTTGAGAACCTACAGGAGTAGGAAGAATAATGCTGGATGACTTTTAGTATGACAGGTGAAAAATAAGCATTTTGGAAAAATATTCTAAACTGTTGGATTGGTGATATGGTGGTGTTGGTCTAGTACCACCACTTATTTAGTAAAGGCTTTTGAAAACATTTACAGTGGACATTAGTGTATGAAAAACTTCTTACCCAACATGAAACTGAAAATAATAAAAATAAAGCATTCTAAATTATGGAGCAAGTTTAATTTTGCTCATTCGTAGGAAAATAAAGCATTTTAGTTTTAAATTAAACATGCTGTGTTCAGTGCCCATCTATTTATCTTGTCTACTTAAATTTTAAATTATGCTCTGATGGTGCCATTTAAATTTGGAAAAAAAAGTATATATTTTTTTCAAGACCTGAAATCAAGCCTAGAAAATGAGGAGGCTAGCTTTTAATTGCTAGAATTATAATACCCCCTGTGTCCTTTCTTGATGTTTCTATTACTAAGCAAGTACTAATTTTAGAAGAGCAATAGAAAAGAAAATAATTAGACATTCATGAGATGAAAATGATTTTTACAGTAATATGACTATTGTGTTCTAACCTACTTTCACTATTATCCTTTTATCCATGTCCTTCATTTTGACAGTGTTACTTTCCACCTGTGACTGGAAATCTGTCTCCTCCCAAACATTGAGTTTTTCATGGATCAAGATGTTACCAGGATCCATACTTATACTGGCCTGACCAGACTTTTTACTATATAGACTATTTTTCCTAAAATAGCAGTTCAGATTAAGAGACACTGAAATCATTAGCTCTTCGGCAGTCTACAAAATATAAATGGGTCAAGAAAGCTTGAAGAACAGTTCTTTCTGTGGTAGGTAAAAGTAAAAGTATTCTACCTTGTTTGCTGTGGCTGCTTTCTGTAATCTGCCTTTTCTGCTTCTTAGTCTTCGTAAAGGCTGTTTAGAAAGAACAGCTCTGGTTCTCAATGCCACCTGCAGGCTTAACCTGGTGCAAGGGTTTTACAGATATCCCCACCAATACAAATTCATTGGGAGTTGTGTTTTAGGAAGATCTTAAGATGCTGCTGTTTGTGGAGTCCAAGTCTCAAATACTTTTGAATCACCCCGTCCTGATAACTGATCTGCCATCTCCCTTTCATGCGTCTGGCC
>NW_006797028.1:84140-105250 GCF_000442215.2 Lipotes vexillifer | reverse complement strand
CAGCAGGAAGTTTCTCAAAACCTTTTTGGGATCTAGCTTTGTCATTTAGTGTTGAGAAGCTCAAAGGTGATAGGAAAACTGCCTTGATTTTCTCGTTTGTTTTTATCCCACAGGAAAAAATTCTAGTGAATTTAGGAATCACTGACACTTTCCCTAGACCTGAAAAATCATATTGAAGATGCTTTTGCTAATTCTTGCTCAATGTCAAATCACCTATGTGATCCTAGTGACACTCTGATATCTTTTGTTATCCCTGCTGCATTTTTAGCAACTAAATTTGAAATAAAACCCTGGGCCAGCCATGGACAGTACTGCACCAGGATTTATGTCATGGACATTTATGTAATGGTATTATGTGGTCAGTGACTCAGTCCACTGCAGACTAGCTTCTTGGCAGTGGTGCCTTGGCCAGTGAAACATTCCAGTGACTTGTGTTTACCTTAGACATGTTATGTTTCAAGAACAGAAGTGAAATAAAAGCAGTCTCCCGGGCTTCCCTGGTGGCGCAGTGCTTGAGAGTCCGCCTGCCGATGCAGGAGACGCGGGTTCGTGCCCCGTTTCGGGAAGATCCCACATGCCGCGGAGCGGCTGGGCCCGTGAGCCGTGGCCGCTGAGCCTGCGCGTCCGGAGCCTGTGCTCCGCAAATGGGAGAGGCCACGACAGTGAGAGGCCCGCATAACGCAAGGAAAAAAAAAAAAAAAAAAAAGCAGTCTCCCACCACAGAGACCGTGGATGCAATGGCAAAATATAGTTTGTTTAGTAAAAATTAACTTTATGTACAACTTTGAAAGAATATAGAAACCATGAGCAGTTCATTAAAAATACATATGTGCCCACAATATTTACATCATAAACATGATATAATGGTTATTTTTCAAATAAAATATTGCCCTTGGTTCTTTGTTTAATTTATAAAGTCGCTTGACTTACCTCTAATGAATTTCACTACCTGGCAGTAATCATGTCTCGGGGAAGGTAAAGGAGGAGGAGAAGGAAGAGAAGAGAAAAATCCCACAGTAATGGCATTTTTAACAGCCCTATTTTGGTATAATTTATATTAAATAAACCATCACCACTTTCAAGATAACATATCCATCACCTCAAAAAGTTTCCTCAGCCCCTTCAGAATCCCCCTTTCTCAGCTCTCCCATGACCTCAGTCCCCAGTTATGCCCAAACACTGATTTGCTTTCTGTCTTGCATTTTCTAGAGCTATACAGTATATGCATTTGACTTGATTCTTTCATACAGTATGAGTTTGAGATTCATCCACGCTATAATGTATATTACTAGTTCCTTCATTTTGTTGCTGACTAATATTCCATTGCATGAATATACCACAATTTGTTTATCAATTCTCCTGTTGATAAATATTTGAGTTGTTTACAGGTTTTGGCTATTACTCATAAAGCTGTGACAGACATTCATATACAAAGTCTTTGTGTACTCATATGTTTTTCTTTCTCTTGTGTAAATAACTAGGTGTGAAATGGCCTGATAATATGATTAAGTGTATATTTAAATTTTTAAGAAGCTTCCAAACAATTCTCCAAGGTAGTTGTACCATTTTACATTTGCACCAACGATGTAGAGGAATTCCAGTAGTTTTACAATGTTGCCAACACTTGGTTTGGTCAAGCTTTTTAATTTTAGCCGTTCTAATAAGTGTGTAGGGATACCTTATTGTGATTTTAAGTTGCATTTTCCTAATAGATAATGACCTCAAATTCTCATGTACTTATATAAGAAAATCCATATATTTTCTTTGATGCGATGTCTGTTCACATCTTTTGCCCACTTTTTATTGGGTTGTTTTCTTACTATTATGTTTTGACTGTGCTTTATATATTCTGGACTAAAACTCTTCATCAGATATATATCTTACAGAAGTTTGCTCAAAGTTTGTGACTTCTTGTTATACTAGCAGTTAATTAACAATTAGTAATGTCTTCCATTAAGCAGATACTGTAAAATTTGATGTAATAGTAAATTTTAAATTTGTTTTTTATGATCATTCTTTTGAGATCATAGCTAGAGAATATTTTCTTAACTCAAGGTCATAAAGATGTTACTTTGTTTTCTTCCAGAAATTATATAGTTATAACTTTTACATTTAGGACTGTGATCAACTGTGGGTTAATATTTGTATATGGTGATATGGTGTGAAGTAAGAATCAAAGCCTTTTTTTTTTTTTTTTTTTTTTTTTGCGTATGGATTTCCAGTTGCTTATAGCACGATATCTTGAAAAAAACTATCCATTCTCCACTGAGTTGCCTTTGCCCCTTTGTCCAGATCAGTTGTCCACATGTTTGTGGCTGTTTCTGGACTCTTCTGTTCTATTGATCTGTTTATTTTTCTCTACTCCAATAACATACTTTTTTCATTACTGTAACTTGATTAATCTTGAAATCAGATGATTTTTCTCTAAGTTTGTCTTAGATATTCTAGCTCAGTTGTATTGCCATACGAATTATAGAATCACTTGGTCAATTTCTAAAAAAAAAAAAAAAAAAATCAACCCACTAACTAATCAGTCAGTCCTGCTGGGATTTAGATATGGATTGCAGTGAATTTATAGACCTACTTGGAGAGACTTGAATGAACAGTACTGAGTCTTCTAACCCATAAACTGCATATCCCTCTCCATTTATTTGAGTCTTCTGTATTTTCTCTCACTAGTGATTTTTTTGGTTTCAGTGTACTGATCTTTCACATCTTTTGTCAAATTTATTCCTATTTAATATTTTTAAAGATACCATAAATGGTATTTTTAAAATTTTAATTCTCAACTGTTTGTTCATAGCATATAGAAAGAATTAATTTTGTATATTGAGCTTGTATCTTCCGACTTGGTTAAACTCACTTATTACTTCCAGTAGCTTTTTTGTAGATTCCATAGGATTTTTTACAGAGATAATCATGCTGTCTTTGAATAAAGATATGTTTTCTTCTTTCTTCCCAAACTGGATTCTTTTATTTCTTTATTATGACTTATCACATCAGCTAAAACATTCAGTACAGTGTTGAACAGAAGTGGCAAGAGCAACCATCCTCACAGTACTCCTGTTTTTAGGATGAAAGCCTTCAGTCTTTCACCATTAAGTATGGTATTGTAGGTGGTTTGTACATGCCCTTTATCAGATTGAGGAAGTTCACTTCTATTTCTAGTTTGCTGAGAGTTTTTATCAGAAGCGGATGTTAGATACTTGTCAAATGCCTTTTTTGTGTCTATTAATATAAAATATTATTTTTTTCTTTTGTTAGTATGGTTGAACAGTGAGTGATTTTTTAAGTATAAAATCAATCTTGCATTGCTGTGATAAACTCTACTTGATCATAATGTATTATCCTTTTATATATTGTTGAATTTATAAACAATTTTGTTTTTAACTTCTGAACATTTGCTAGTGTTTTGTTATAATTTTCATATCCGTGGTTATGAGGGAGGTTAGTCTGCAGGATTCTTGCAATGTCTGTATCTGGTTTTGGTACTACAGCAATCCTGACTTCATTAAGTTGGGAAGAAGTCACTCCTTTTCAATTTTCTGGAAAAGTTTGTATAGAATCCATATTATTTTTTTCTCTCAATGTTTGGTAGAATTTGCTAGAAAGTTTTTAACTACAAATTCAATTTCTCCAATGAAATGTAGTAGGTCTGTTCAGGTTATCTGTTTCTTCTTGGCTAAGCTTTAGTAGACTGTGTTTTTCAAGGAATTTGCCCATTTCATCTGAGTTATCAGATTTACTGGCATAAAATTGTCCATAATATTCCTTTTTTGTCTTTTTAATATCTGTATGACTATAGTGATGCCACTTCTGTCATTGCTGATACTGTAATTTATGTCTTGTCTCTCTGGCTAGAGGTTTATCTATTTTGTTGATCTTAAAGAATCAGCTTTTGATATAACTCATTTTTCTTGGTTGTTTTTCTGCTTTTTATATCATTGTGGAGCAAATTACAGCTGGTAGACAAATCCAACCCTGATTTTGTAAAGCCTTGTGTCTATGAATGACTTTTACATTTTTAAAGAGTTATTTCAAAAAAAAACTAAGAAAATGAATATGCAGCAGAGACTATATTTGAGCCACAAAGGCTAAAATATTTCTTATCTGGTTCTTTACAGGGGAAGTTGGCCAACCTTTATCCTACCTCATGAGTTTCTGCCATAGCCTGCTTACTCTCAACCACTTTACTCTTCTTTATTTAGCTTTTTATTGTAGAAAATGCCACTGATTTGAGCTCATCTTTTCTGATACAGTAATTTGTTGAAATAAATTTCCCTCTAGATACTGTTTTCTATTTGTCTCCTCTTTTTTTTATTTCCCTTTTCCTGTTTGCCTTTGGTTTAATTATTTTTTAAAATAATTCCATTTTATCTTTGTTGCTTTCATTTTGGAGAGCTCCTATTGCTACATCTTTATGTTTGTCCATCTTTTCTTCTGCAATGGCTCTTCTGCCCTTCCTTCTATCCAGTGCGTGTTTTTTTTATCTCACACATTGTAATTTTCAACTCTCAGAGTTAGATTTTTTTCTTATATCTTCTATGTTTTTACTCAACTTATTGAACATACAGAGTAGAGTTATAATAGCTGTTTTAATGTCTTTGCCTATGTTAGCTCTGGATCAGTTTCTCTTGATTGATTTTTCTCCTCATTAGGGTCTTAATTTCCTGCTTTTTTGAATATCTGGTAATTTTTTTGCTGGGTGTCAGATATTGTGACTTATACTATGTTAAGTGTTGGATTATTTTTTTTTGATAAATATTTTTGAGCTTTGTTTTTGGGCACAGCTACATTACTTGGGAATAGTTTGATCCTTGCAGGCCACCTGTTTACTTGTTGGTCAGGACCAGAACATTGCTTGGCCTAGGGCTCATTATTCCCACTACTGAGGCAGGGAAGTTCTATGTACTCTTCCCAGCAACCTGTGTGTGAGGCAGGAAGTTTTCCAATCCAGCCGGTGGGGACAGGCACTAGCCCTGGCCCTGTGTGGGCCCTGGTCACTGTTAATCTCTAGTTCTTTCAAGTGGTTCTTTTCAGTACCTTGGAGAGTTTCCTCACATGCATATGCTGCACATGAAGGGGGCCTTTGCAGATCTCTGGTACTCTGTGGCTGAGCATCTCTCTCTAGCATTTTCCTTTGTGAATTTTAGCTGTCTCGGTCTTCCTTAACTCTGAGCTCCATCTCCTCAATTTAGGGAATCTTTCAGATTTTGCCTGGAGTGATTATAGGACTCACCTCATTCGTTTCCGTCTCTTAAGGGCCACTGTTCTCTTCAATGCTTGATAGCCATATCTTGGGAACAATTGTTTCAAGTCAGATAATTACCAAAAATGTTAATGGGCTAAAACCTCTAGTTAAAAGGAGGTTGATTAACCTATTTCAATAAAATGAGAGGGAACTAAAGATAAAATTTAAGTAATAAAATTAACAAATGCTTTTTGACACATAAAATCAGCAACCACATAATACATTTAGAAATGTCTTTATGACAATTCATCACATTTGAGCCATAAAGCAAGATTAAACAAAATCAGATATTAGTTTCTTATAGGCAGCATTCTCTGACCACAGTGCAACTAAGTTAGAAATACTGATTTCTACAATAATCAACATGATATTGATGATATAGTAACTAGCCAATGCTATGCTTGGCAGTTAAGAAATATACTTCTAAATAACTACTGGATCAAAGATGAAATCACAGAGAAAATCAGGAGGTTAAGAATGGAACAATAATTGAAAAAAATCCTACACATTAAGACTTGATCCAGGTATGTGTGGCTACAATGGCTCTTCAAAAAAAAATTATTGCCTTAAGTTTTCCTTTTAATTAGAAAAGGAACAGAGGGTGAAAGTTAGTGAGCTAAGCATTCAATATAAGATGTCAGGAAAAAACCAACCAAATAAACCCAAAGAAAATAAATAAAATAATAAAGTCAGAGATTAATGATTAATAAAACAAAGACAAAGAAAATGGATAAAAGTCTCAGAAGATTGATTTAGAAAAGAACTGTAAAGGCACAGTTAACAATATTAAGAATAAAAAAAGTATATAAAATTAAGATAATTCAGAAATCAAAATGATATTAAAGAATCTATAACCAATTTCATACAGTAAATCTGAAAACTTATATAAAATGCATTCTTCCAAGAAAAATATAACTTATCAAAGCTGACTCAATAAATCTTGAATACTCATTAAAGGAATTAATTTTAATTAGAAATATTAGAAACATCAGGCCTAGATATTTTTATAGGCATTGGTGAGTTTACCAACCAGTCAAGGAACTAATTCCTAACCAAATATTTCTTCAAAAGAGTACATTTTTCCTCAGTACCAAAAAAAGAGACTTCCTTCTCCAACTGGCATTTTGATTTCCTTAATTCTTAGAATTAATAAAGTTAGTAAAGAAAAGCAAATTATAGGTCAGTCTTATTTACAACCATAGATATAAAAATCTTAAATAAAATATTAGGAAACCAAATTTAGGAGTATATATATAAGGGATAATGTATCATGACCCAGTAGAGTTAATTTCAGATATACTTGTTTGGATTAACATGAGATAATCAATAATGAAATTCACTGTATTAAAAGAAGAACACAATTATATGATCTCAATAGATGCTACAAAATTATTTAATAAGATTAAACATGTATTTATGCTTAAGAACTTATTAAACTAGGTATAGAAGGGAATTTTCTTAATCTCATAAAAAGGGTTTATAGAAAAAAATTGTAGTAAATATGGAAAAATAGTCAGTTTCCCGTTAAGACTGAGAAAAAAGACAACTATATCAATATATTCTATGTAATAAAGTATAGTAAGGCTGGAAAAAAGGAACAAAAATTATTGTGGTTGGATACAAAGAAACAAAACCATTTCTAGACACAGTTGATGTGACTATGCAGAATGCCTAAGAGAATATAAAGATATGTCATACAAATTCATAAGAGAATTTGTTTCTTTGCTGGATAAAAATTCAACATACAGCGATCAATTGCAACCAACAGAAAATGTGATTCTTTCTAAGTTACCATTTATAATTGCATGTGTCAAAAATATGTTGAACCTTGGAATTATCCAACAGAAGATTTATAAGGCCTTTGTGAATAATGTGACAAAATTGCTAGAGGTTAAATTAAACCTCAGTAAATAGAGAGATACACCTTGAATTATGAGCAATCAGTTCTCTTGTTAAACATCCCAGAATGCATTCAGTAACCACAATATGCAATCAGTAAGTTGACTCATTATCTCATTACTTGGAAAGGATGCATACTTGTGGCTATAATTAGTTTGTTTCCTCCCACTCCAGAGTGCATTGTGGTTTTCTTAATTTCTTTGCTTTGAGTAAACCACCAACGTTCAAGCTTCCACCTAGGCAGCTTTCTGTGTGTAACCAACATCTGCTGTGATTCTGGAAATGACCTCTTTTGCTGCTAGAAAAAAAAAGGCAGTGATTTATCTGTTTTATAGGTAGTGGACAGGGAAAAGAAGGAGCTGATATGTGAGGGGTATTTTGTTGTTTTCTGAGTCATGATGGGCTTGGTCTTTGCTCTCCAAGTCTGGAAGCTGGGTACCGTTTCATTGAACCCAGGGGTATAAGCGCCGTGGAGAATGAGGTTTCTGAACAGTTAGTTCCTTCGTTCTCAATGAAGCTGTAGTTTTATCCTAGGAAAATATCTTACCTTTCTATGCCCATTTTGTGTTTTTGTTTAAAATTTTAGAACAATCTACTCAAGATACTTAAAAGGACAGATTGATTATCATGGACACATTTTGTTAAAACCCAGTGAAATTCTTTCCTCCTATCTCTATTATGTTTAAGCAACCGCTCACACCAAAACCAGACCAAACTCACTTTTTTCCTACTTGTATGTGAACTCACTGTACTCAAGTTCCCTGAAGCTTCATCCATTGTAGAGGAACAGAAAAAACAAAACGCTCTGGGACATCACCTTGGATACTTTCCTTCACTCTAATATCAGAACTACTTTTCCTAGGAGCAGGGATGCCTAAAACAGGGTGAGCATCAGTGGGAGGGGAATCACAAAGAGGCAGCTTCCCTCCTTACTCTCAGAATGATAAAATGCCATGGCCCCCTCTTACCCAGGGGTGGAAGACAGTGATCGATGATGAGCTTGGCTCTGCTCATTTGCTCTAGCATCTAAAACCTAGCACCCCTTGGCATAATTTCAGCTAATAACTAATAAGATGTTATTTTCTTTTGTATTATTCATAGAACAACATCTGTTGAAAATAAATTTACATTAGGAATTAAGATAATGCCTCCAAATCACCAGTTAGATAATTCGCTAAGTGAAAATTAACTCATAAAAGGAAGGTAAAACAAGGAACCTCTGATTGCTGAGTCTCTGTAGACAATTTGAGATAGCACATTGAAGACCATATGTTTCAATGCAAATGTGACATGTATCTAATATTGGGAGATTTCCAGAAAATGCCGTGCAATATGCTCTTCCAAAAAAATCAAATCTTGCATGGTGTAATGCTGAACTACAGTTATACACGGCAGTTTGTGGATTGTATGCATATGGGAATGGCACCTCAAAACAAACTTTCCTTTTAGACTATTATTCTATTTGTGAGATGGCAGCAGATGGCTGAACTGGCACAGAAATTCACTTCGCACAGTTCTGAGTCATAACTATTGTAAAGGAGCCAGAAAAGTGAGTGACCATAAGACCAGGTTTCTAATAGTTTTATAATATAGCTTTCCTTTTCTTGTGTTGTTTACAGGTGAATTCTCTACAGTAGTTTTCCAAGGACATATTTCATAAATAATAGTTTTGGATACTTTTTTTTTTTTTGCAGTACGGGGGCCTCTCACTGTTGTGGCCTCTCTCATTGCGGAGCCCAGGCCCCGGACGTGCAGGCTTAGCGGCCATAGCTCATGGGCCCAGCTGCTCTGCGGCATGTGGGATCTTCCCAGACCGGGGCACGAACCCGCGTCCCCTGTGTCGGCAGGCGGACTCTCAACCAGTGCGCCACCAGGGAAGCCCAATACGTTGGTTTTAATAGCAGAAACTTTGTATTAGTCTTGCAACTGCTCTAGAGATAATTTAAACTTCCTGAAATGTCAATGGTCTATATTTTGTGTATGTCTCACAATATTAATATTCAACCTCTACAGTGTCTGTCTTCTACACTCACACACACACACACCCACACACATACCTTCCATGAAAGTGAATGCGTACAAACAATTCATGCATTATACTTACTAAGTTCATATTCATAAAATTATATGCTATCTGCTCAAATATAAGGAATCTTAAAATATATATATAGCTCACCTAGTCTCAAATTTCAATATACATGACCTGGTCCAAAAGTAGTGTCACTGTGTTGTCTGTCTAAATTACTTGAAATAGAGGAAGTATTGATATAAGTAACTTGAATTAAAAAGTACAGAATAGGGCTTCCCTGGTGGCACAGTGGTTGAGAGTCCACCTGCCGATGCAGGGGACACGGGTTCGTGCCCCAGTCCAGGAAGATCCCACATGCCGCAGAGCGGCTGGGCCCGTGAGCTATGGCTGCTGAGGATGTGCGTCCAGAGCCTGTGTTCCGCAACGGGAGAGGCCACAGCAGTGAGAGGCCCGCGTACCGAAAAAAAAAAAATACAGAATAGTGAGTTCTTGATTCCATGTATTATTATAGGATTACAAAAATCACAGACCACTTCTTTCAAGATTTTCCTGTTAGCCTTATTGTCTCCTGTTGTGGTTATGTATGCTCCTTTGTCTCTCCTAGAAGGTTGCAAGAACCTCAAAGTCATGGAAAACTCCTTATTTTCTGTCTTCCAGGTCATTGTCTCAGTACATTGTTATTTATAACAGATAAATCTCCATGCCCTTAGCATGTTCAAAACTTACACTAAAATTACTTTTTACATTTATCCTCTCTAAACCTTAAAAGATGCTTAAAAATGCATTTATACTTTATAGTATTTATATGGATTTACAGTATTTTATATATACATATTATATATCTATAATTAAATATATAATTACATATAGAGTATCTATAATTATATATAGAGTAATATAAACGTATTATGTAATACATTAATAATGCATTTTTGTATGGCAATATTCTGTTACTAGACTTGGTTTGATGCATATTATAAAATTTCACTGCTGGTGGTATCAAAACCCTCAGTCAATTATACATAAACATGTTCTATGTTGAAAACCCCTATAAAGACTTGAGAAGTTTGGGGTGTGTGTATGTGTGTGTGTGTGTGTACTTAGTTGTTCTTTTATAGCCACCATTAAATTAAAAGGTTTTCTCTTTAAAGAAGAGGTGGTTTGTTACTTTGTTCTAAAAGTTAATACGCCCACATTTCATTAAAATATTCAATAATCCCACGCCCTTTAACTTAAATCTGTTTAGTGTATTTTTCTATCAATTGTGTTCATTTTCCCTGATTTCCTTTCAGTTCCTCTGTCTTTTTTCTCATCTGAAGGCTAAGTTATTTGTGTCTTTTTTCTTATCTGAAGGCTAAGTTATTAGTTCGCTGTGCTTAGACCCGTGTGTCCCAACAGCCAGTGTGGTGCCGAGGAGTAACGATGACGGATCGAGACCTGCTGATACTGCAGCTGCCAGTGAGACCAGGAGGCTCTGCAGTAGACGGTGCTCATTTTAAGTGCTGGGCAGACGCTGCAGAGCCACCAGTCCTGTCTCTATTCTTTCAAATCCCTCAAAATTTATTTGAAGCCAATTCAGTCTGAAAATAACTTGGATGATTCATTATGTGCTAATGTAGCATTGTTAATAGCACATTTTTATAAGTAAGCTTATTTGTCTAAGGAATGGACCCAAATGAACTCTGCGAAGAGATGACAGATTATCTAGTTACCTGTTCTGTTGAAGATGAAACATTTAAAATGTTTATGCAAACATTAATACAGTTTCAGATACCTTGGGTGGATCGGGTGACTCTTCCTAACTGGTATGTTCAGTAGTGTTTGTAATAGAAATACTTGGTTGGATATTAGAAAGGCTCTTGCCTAATTAGGTCAGTTCATACTAAATGGTCTGCCAGGTTGAGTTTTACAGTCTTGTGGCTGAAAGAGGTTATTTTCAAGTCAATATTTGGGGTTCCTTTTTAGAGATAAGGTTTTACTAATTAAATATCTGTACTAACAAGATTTATAAGAGCAATGTTTAGAAAAGTACTGTGTGCTTTGGAAGTAATCATTTAAGCCAAGAGTTGTTCTTCTAATTACAAACCTCTGACCTAGTTTTTAGCAATCTCAACCAGACAGAAAATCCACCGGCATCTTTTCTAAGCATGGATAAGTTCTTCTATCACTGATTGAAACAATTCAATATCTTGGCAATGGCCAGAGCAGTGGTTCTCAAACTTTGGTGTCCCTTGGACCCACAAGTACCTTTGAAAGGGCTGCTTTCTTAAGCCATACCTCATGGTTAGGGGTTTAGTATCTCTGGAGTGGGTCTGAGCACCCTGAGTCTTTCTTAGGCACACCGAGGTCTAGTGAACTTCATGGAAAATATTCTAAGATAGAGATTCATCTGTTTCACCTTTTCTGAAAACAAGTGTTGGGCTAGTTAGGCAATCTCAAACACCTGCTGCCCATTCTGCATGTAATCTGAAATCATCAAGTGAAATTAAGTGTGAGAGACAGTCTTGATGAGATGGCAGGCATCAATCATTTCCAGATTTTTGACACATATTTTTATTCTTCCTTCATGCAGAGAATTAGCACTGTGGTGTGAATCTTTATCAGTTCAGTCGTTGGCAGTTGGCACTGTCATAAGCAGCAGATGGGTGGCTTTAACTTTTAAAATTATAAAGGCTGTTTGGATACAGTATTCTCCATTACCCAAACATTCCCCTGAGGCATCCAGAAAGAGTAGGGATAGCTGTAGCCAGAATATATACTGAAATTGGCATTGAGAGCGTGTGAAGACATATTTCCAGAAAAAAAAAATGTTGGAGATAGGGTAATATGAACATTTTATACTTTTAAAAAGTTTTAATGCACATTTTCTGTTGTTTTATGAAAACATGAGATTAGATATTAGGAGAGGGTATAGCCAGGGTTCATAGGTTATTCTGAATACTCCTAAACCTCCTGCTTGCTACTCAGGGATTTCACAATGGAGGTTACCGTTCTCTTGTTACTGCCCTTGTTTAGCTCCTGTGTTCATCTACAATCTCTGTATGAGACAGGCAGCTCTGCTCAGAAAATGCCAAGACGTGGTTGAATTGCTGTCCTTAGTTGAATCTAGCTTCCCTCTTTGCAGTTTTCCTAGGACCTTTCCGTTTTAGCATTCAAAGTCCATGTCCCAGGACCCCACAGTCCTGAGTCACTCAAGCTTCACTTGCATGGATTTCTCATTCGTGTAGCTTTCTCCATCTGAAGGAGTGGCAAGCCAGCTGGATGCGAGAGCTGGCTTTAAAGTATGCTGGAGGAGGAGGAGAAAGGTATTATCTAAACCGCCAGTGAGTTGTAAAATAGTTGTGATGAAATGATTATATACTACATTTATTCCGCTTTTTGTTTTTGTTTTTGTTTTTGTTTTTTGTGGTACGCGGGCCTCTCACTGCTGTGGCCTCTCCCGTTGCGGACCACAGGCTCCGGACGCGCAGGCTCAGCGGCCATGGCTCACGGGCCCAGCCGCTCTGCGGCATGTGGGATCTTCCCGGACCGGGGCATGAACCCGTGTCCCCTGCATCGGCAGGTGGACTCTCAGCCACTGCGCCACCAGGGAAGCCCCACTTACTCGGCTTTAAAAGGTGTCTTGTTTTAAATAATTTAAAAACAGTCTCATTCTGAGATTGTATATTTTCGTCTTTGTGGGTGTAAACATCATTTTTTGATAAAATGATGGTGATTGTAACTATATATATATTTGGTAAAAATAAAAGCTGGTAATATTATGTTACCCCCATTTATGGGTTTTTCTTGTTTAGCTTTTTTGTAATTTTACTTGTCTTTGAAATTCAAATATTCACAAACTACTGATATATGATATGTAATTGGAGAAAACACAAAAACATTAATCATGCATTCTCATGAGGATTAATATGTTAAACGTTTAACTTATCTTTTACTGTGAATCAATGTGCAGATTCTGTTCATTCCTTCAGCTACAATTTGAAGATTGTCCACCATGTGTGGTGCTTGTACTCGGATTTGTAAGTGTTTGGCAGGGGGCTTCTGAGGGAGCTGTTTAGGGGTGGGAGGCGTCTGCTCACTGTGGCACTGTCCTGGTAGAGCGGGACATGCAGGGCCCAGTGGAGACAGAGAAGACCACTGACCTCTTCCCCGTGGAACTGGGGAGCTGCTGCAGATCAAACTGCACCTCTTTCTAACCTTTCGTGGGCCTACAGCAAGGCTGTCCCCCATAGCTCTGTGACCTCCTTTTTCCATTTGACCCACAAAAAAACTTAGGCTCTTGAAAGATGAGTGTCTGCAATTTTTCTCACCGTTTCTTAGGCACTAACTTCTGTGCTGCCAACTCTCAGCTGTTGCTGTTGGTGGGGGAGCTCAGTAGGGAGGAAAGAGCACTGGAATTAGGGTCAGAAGATCTGGAGTAAACAACTATTTCATGACTTATTTTCTCAATAATGATGATGATATACTTGCATGAATATAGTGCTTTGAGGTATGTTATATGTAAAATAGACGGAACACTGTGATGTTTTACCCTTCCACCAGAAGAACAAGAGCTGTCCTCTCTCCCCTTCACCAAATAGTTGTCATAGTATACTAAACATATTTTTCTTCAGAAGTATTTTTAATGTGGTATTTTATTTGCTCTATTTTTTTATAAGAGGAGAGTAGTAGAGAAAGGGGAGATTTGGGGGTAACAAGTAACTCATCCTCTTTTGCTTCAAGAACATGCCAATCTCTTTCTCCACGTGAAACTGAATAAAAAGGAGCTGTGGTAACAGGACTCACTATTTCTTTACACTAGAGAAATGAACACCCTTAGTATTAACTCAAGGTAACCACCTGGGAGGTTAGCAATGTTTTGGCTGCTCATTTTCACATAGCAACATGCAGAGCCCTACACAAGGTAGAATATTTAGAGATCTAATTTTAGTAGGGAAAAAAAATCTCAGAGGAATAATAGAAGGGAAAAAGGAAACACCTCATAGACGCAACAGCCTTCATGAATCTTTGACAGTGTAAGGACTGGTGGTGGTTGAGGTGTTAGAGAAAGCTGCAGTAGATGACAAGTAGGTACAAGGCAGGGCGTGGAAGTTTGTTCAGACTGGCCCCTGCCCAACAGTGTCACATGTAAAGGGACACCATTCACACAGTGGACTTCACAGATTTTTTTATGACAATTTTTTGGCATAAAGTAGACATATATCTTGATTTAATAAAATCAGTTTCACAACATTTTTCCAACAGATGGATCTCCAATTTTTCACAAAGGGCCATATGGGCTAGTGGTGGCCTGGGTTTACACTATAATTTAGAAATCTAAGGGAACAGGAACATGCAGAGATAATTTATCAGAGTCCTAAAGGATAAAAAAATTGAGGTGACAGTATAGGCCAGGAGACATGACTTGAGTGCCCTCAGGGCTCAGGAAGTTAAATGTGTGGAGCAGGCCAGGTGGAATGCTGGAAATACGGAAAAGTTGTCTCCGTTTCCATTGAAGAAATTAAACCCACCTGAAGGGATAGCATCTACTTGTCTCTAGTTGACTTTTGCCCTATGGAAATGCAATCCCAAAACTGCTATAATCAGTTTTCAAGTTGGATTTTTATGTGAAGTCTTTGAATTTTGGAAAGGTAGTTTTTTTTTTTAATGCAATGTGTTGGTCAGAGAACGCATATCCTTGGGCTAATTTGACCTGGGCTGGACAAGCATTTGTGACCTTTAAAATCAGACTGCAGAATTTCTAGGTAGGCAGGGGGCAGGGGGGACACTTTCCTGACATAGGTCAGAAGATTGGCACAGCAATATTTGGATGTTGTAGGAGATCAATCAGTATTAACCAAATGAGCAAATGTCTGAACATTTCCTGCTAAAAATAGTTAAGTTTTTGACTTAATTTGTTGACATGCCTTTTCAAAAAAAGTCAGGGAAAACTCCAAGGGACTGCTTGTTCTAGACTGAGTGCAGTGTTAGAAACAGTAACCCGGTCATTATGGAGGTTTCAGCCAGTGGGAAAGGAAATGCCATGACAACAAGAGACATACTATGGCTTTCAGGAACAAGTTCAGAGGAAAGGTTGGGCCCAGGAAGGAAATTTGATTCAAGGAACTGGAAGAAAGAATTCTCACTATTCACCCACGTGTGATACTATTAGGGAAGAAAGATGGTGTGATATCTAACAAAGCCAACTTAGATGCTGCCTACTGAGTTCACATTTTGAAAGGGAAGTACAAATGCTGAAGGAGATGGAAAGTAGCCAAGGACAAGTATGAAGAAAAACAGGAAGCTATAAAAATATTTTCATAGAGCTGAAGCAGAAAATGAGCTGTGGTTTATATTGCTTATAGCATGAATGAATGAATGAACAAAAGAGTGAATAAATGGATGATATGATATAGCAAACATATATTATTGTTCTTTGCACTTTTCATGAGACTTGAAAAGAAATTAGATCCACTGTTTGGGATTGATGGTGTCCTGTTAATGGATAGTTAAGAAAAACACTGCTATTCAACTGATTTTGTTTTTGTTGTTTCTAAAGAGGAATAAATAATTAAATTGAAGTCAAGCATTTCAGATTCAATTCAAGTAAGGAGATAGTAAAAGAACTTTTAGCTGCTTGAAATGATAGCTGATACTTGTACTGTGTGCTTACAGTGTGCCAGGAGCTAGGTTAAGTGTTTTACATATATGATCCCATTTATTTTTCACAACAGACCTATGCTATAATTATTAGAAATAATCCCATTTCATAGTTAGAAAAAAATGAAGTTTAAGGAGGTCTAAGACTTGGTCCTAGTTCACATGGCTAGTGGTTTGTGAAACCAGAATTCCAGCCTTTCTTCAGAGCTTACATGTTTCATAGACAAGTTAAACTATCTCCCAAGGAGCTCAGATCTATAGGAGTGAATTGTTTACATAGCAGGGTCTTGAGAGAATTGCTGAAGGGATAGGGCACTTCTATGTGTTCTTTGACGACACCCCAGATGTTGAGAAGGATGGTTAAAGGCTGGACATGAATGAATGTTGTTCCTATTTTCATGGAGGCTATCAACTGGTGAATTTGCCTGGCAAATTGTAAAAGTATTAAATAAATGGTTTTTGAGTGCTGAGAAGGGCAGTGATGATCAATGGAAAGACTGATCAGTTGTCTAATCATAATTTGGATATTAAAATTATAAATTTAAATGCTAATAGAGTGATAAAGGAAAGCCTGAAGTGGTGTATCTGGGCTTTACCATTTGTTGAATCTTGATGTTTTGTGAATAAGTGAAGACCCATGAACTGGAATATTAACCTGCAGATTATTCAAGCCTTTCTTGCAGTCACTCCCCTACTTACCACCTGGTTTTGTGGCTTTAGGTAAGATACCGAAGTCCTCCACAATCCAAATCCTTTATGTGGAAAGTGGGATTAAAAAACCCTTACTTGGGCTATCTAGATGAGAGAGTGGCTGACAGCACGTACTTACCCTCTTTCCCGTCTTTCATAGAGCAATAGAGTAGTGTTAGGTGGGTTTATAGCTCCTGGAACAACTTCACTTAAATACAACTGCACAGCTGAAATAGAGGGAAGTCTCTAGTGGCATGTCAGAAGACTACCTGTTTAGCTATTCTTTGTTTCAAATGTTCTGTCTGCTTTTATGAAAACACTGAAAGAAAGCTTAGCCAACCTGACTTCAAGATTGGAGGAACAATGGATCCACTGAGTAACAGACTAAGTATTTAGAATCCAGATGAACCTTCGCACTTGGAATTATAGGCTCAAAAAACAGGTTTATTTAGCAAGGACAATGGTGAAGCTCTTTATTGTATAAAAAGCTGTTGCACTGGTATAAGATGGGATAAAGCCATTGTATATGTATAGAAACATTACCACCACCCATTCAGGTCTGAGCTCTGCTACATCAAAGGATATTTTCATACTGTACTACTTCCAAAGATAATGCCAAGAATAAAGCCCAGGTACTTCCCACATCGCATGGTGAATATGGTTACAGAACACGAGAAAGAGAACGAGAGAGGAACATTTTCAATATGGGAAAGCACATCAATTTTAAAAGAGCTGACTTGTTCTGAGACTCCAGGAGGCACAACTCAGATTGATGGATGGAAGCTATAGATAGAGGCAGATTTCCTTTGTAAGGGCTAGAGCTGTTCAACGATAGGATGGTCTATGTTACAGGATGGTAAGGTCCCTGCCTTTGTAAGGGTCAAAGAAGGAACTGGTTGTCTACCTGCCTAAATGCTGTGGAAGGGATTCCTGTATCTGACAGGTGGACAAGATGACTCCTGAGAGCTTTTCTAACTATTGCTACTTCCGATCAAGTGAGTTTACCTCCAGTGTCTTGGCCATACGGATATAGATTCTCAAGTGCTGAAATTACCTTTAAATTGTTGTACAGCATTTGTTTTCTTTTATTCTGCCAAGGAATATGTAAAACATAAAAAAATCACTGAGTTTTTCTTTTTAATTTTCTTTGATTCTCTTGCATTTTGGAGACTGTTACTCTAGGGCTCTTTCTTATACAGAGAAGGATCTAGAGTAAAAGTTTGTTCTTAGCTCCTCTTATATTCCTCCTCAAAAACAGACAAAGCAACAGTAAATGAAGATCTGTTTAATAGGTAAAGTTAATTTAATATAAATATTTAAAATCACCTTGGAAATATTTAAATATAGGTATTTCAAATCACCTTTAAAATATTTAAAGTCACTTTGGAAAAATATTTAAAATCATCAGGGCCAGGCGGATGCTCAGCAGGCAAGAATTGCTTAGAGTCCCTTCCGCCAGGGTAGTGCCATATTGGTGTTAAACATTTTTATATCTCTCCTTAAGTTTCTGTAGCCTTCAAAGGAGACATGTATGGACAGATTGGGGCATGAGATGGGAGCTCTTTATACATGTGTGCCCACTCACTATCAAAGCTCATCTCCCACTTCAGCTGCTTTTGTGAGTTGGTACCTGAGACTCACGCCGAGGCCTTCTCCTTCAGGCCTGGCCTGAGGCCTGCTGTGGTCCCAACTGTGCCATCCCTCTCACCCTCATTTTTACTCACATATTAGCTTTATCCAAGCTGGAGTTGTTTTACCCTTACGAAAATCAAACACATTATGTTTGGTTGTGTCAATGTAATCATTTAGTTACTTTGCCAATAACAAAGGAGTTAGCCTCCATACTTTGGAAGGTAAGAGATGGCAGACTCTATACAAATTCACAAATATATCCATACACACATATATATTAATAGAGGGAGTAACATTTTACCAGATATTGGCTTTTTTGATCAGGACCTTTTAATTGTCTTGGTCCTACCACCTGTAGGCAATGTGATTAGCTAGGGACAAGAGGATGGAGAATAATGAACTGAAGGAGAAAGGAAACCCCCTGACAAAGAGGAGGGGTCCTGTGATATACACCCTCTGCTCTTTGGTGGGTGGACTGGGCGTGTCTATGGTCTGTGCCTTTGTTCATGCTTTTCTCTGGGCGTGGGATGCACACCTATAGCCTCCACTGCCAACTTCTCACCCCCCCTCCCCCACCCGGCGCATTCTTCTCATCCTCCAAGGCCAAGTTCAGCTGTCACCTCTTCTGTGAAGCTCTTTCCAGGCTCCATTTTCTTTCCAACAAGAACTAACAGATGTAACGTCAGAGCTCCCACATGTTTCTTTATTCCTGTGTTCCTGCTGCTGGCTCAGTGCTTATAAAATATATCAAAGTCCTTTATTCACCAGTTTCTTTTCTCCTCTAGATTGAGAGGTAATTGAAGGGAGGAGTTGTTTTTATTCACCCATGTCTCTCTAGACCTAGTGCACTGTAGTTGTTCAATTAATATTTTGAATTACTCTGAAGGAAGGGCAGAGGGGACTATGTGCATAAAATAAGCAGTGCTTCTCATGTGTTCTAGGGGGGTATTTGAAGGACACCTATTTTTCTGTTTTTCACATGGGATCATTGAGGGCATTGCAGCGTGTTTAGCATCCTTGGCCCTACCAACTAAAATGGCAGTGAGTGTTCCCAGTGATTGTGGCAACTCAAAGGACCCACAAGCATCTCCACTCCATTCAGAAACTCTAGGGCGGAATCTAGTAATCTTCCTGGACAGAATTCCGTTCTGCTGCGTGATGTTCTTGGCCCCGCCCACCAATCAGAAAGGAGATATGCCCTTAGAGATCATGCCTTGTGTTTGACATAAAATATTCCAAAACTCATAACTGTCTCATCTTCCAAAAAAAGTTCCCATTCCCATTGTACACACTCAGAGTTCACTAAAACCTAACATTAAAACCAGCAAGGGAACCATTACTGAAGCCCTAAAACTTTTAAGCAGTGAACTTACAGTAAGTCTTCTTTCTTGGATTTTGTGAACTCTGAAGAAAATTAAATTATTTGTTCCTTTAAACAAAAATTTCATCATAAAGAAAAAAACAGCTATGGTGCAGGATTAAGTGATTGATGTTATACGTAATACTGAGTAAATAGAAAATCACTAGTCAGAATATAACTCATAACTCATGTATTTTTCTCTCATGATCAATATTCAGCATATAAATGGCCCTAATTTTCCATGTTCAGAGGAAGAAGAAGGAAACAAAAGCATATAAAGGCTAGAATGGAAGGGGCAGTGTTTCATGGTAGATGACTATAATTTAAGACCTGTGGCTTGTTAGATCATAAAATAGTCGAATACTTTAACTATGGAAAGATTATTTATAGTGGAGAAATAATAGTATCCCTAAGAGGAATGCAAGGAAAATTTATGATGATGGGATGGAGTTAGAAGAACATTTTCATGTAACATTATTCTAGGAAATGTGAAAATTATGTAGTCAGCTGCTTTTTAACCACTTCTCCTCTATTGGCATGGGATTATATTCGTAGCCAGCTACTGTCCTCATGGAACCAAAGCAACTCAGTAATCCAGTCATTAGGCTTTCATACAAAACGGCTTCAACCACTAACATGACTTCACCTTCAAGTTCAGTGAATTGGTGTTGTGACAACGTGTGGCCATGTAACCGTTTCATTTCTGAGATGGGTTTTTAATCTGTGATAAGAAACTTGGGCAATTAAGGGGAATATCACTGATTTATAGGAGCCCTTTTTCTCCCTCAATGTTTAACAAATCTTGTTTGACTTCTATGGGCAAAAGAGAACTCTTTAAAAGGAAGATATTTCTAATCTCTTGAAGTGTTAGTGCCAGAGACTGCAGGCAAAAGCAATTCTCAAAAGCTCTCTAGGAGGTAGCTTTATATGTGGATTATAGCTCATCTAATATCATGCAAATATTAAAGAGGTTTAAAACTTCTAAAATCATTGATATTTTTCCATCCTCAGGCAATTGATAAAAGCAGAAACATATTACTTTAAGATAAGCCTTTAGGTAAATGTATCATGCAAAACATTACATAAAAATACTGCACAACTTAATTTTGTCTAACTCGTAATCCCTGGGAACATTTGAATATTGTTTTTTTTTTAAATCTTTCTACATGATGATTCATGTATTTCAGTCATCTTCTGTTATAACTATGAACTTTTACCCTACTTTGGCATATCTTTAACAATACCGCAATTCAAATAATGTAAGCTTTGCTTCTTAACCTCGTCTACTCCCCATTAACCTTCATTCAGAGGATTCAAATGTGCTACTGTGCTTTTCGATTTTACAAATTGTTCATCCTGCAATAAAGGAAATTTGACTTCCTGCCGTCAGTGGTCTCTGATTTGATTGTTTATATTTCACTGAGCTCCAGACAGCTATTACCTTGTACAGTCACAAGTAGACATCACTGGTTTATATATGTACCTTATTTTTATCATTATTGATATTTGAAAAGATCTCCATAGATTTAGTATCTCTGAGAATAAGGTTTCGACCAATTTAAAATATGTACAGTTTGTTCGGCTTATCCTTTTCAAATATGACTCTTTCC